>NC_065513.1:39733447-39786543 GCF_006386435.1 Epinephelus moara | reverse complement strand
TAACAAGCGGGGACGCCCTCCCCCTCTCTGCTCCAACACTGACTGACAGCTGACTCCACTCATTCACAGTCACCACTGCCCCAGGGCTGCTACAATATGCTATCTACAGAGATAGCACTGGCGATCTGAACTGGTCAGTGGCAAAAAAAAGCACTTTTATACAGGACGCATTTGTCCCCATTACCGTTTTAGCTCGTTTCGCGCCTCAATACTGAACCAATTTTAGAACGAGTGGTACCCATGAATCATACGCACACATACACATGGGGAAATAGAGCCCAGGTTGAAAAATACCGAAGCTGTCCTTTAAATCAGTGGATTTAAGTCCACAAGCCAATGGATGACATCACGGTAGCTATGTCCAGAACTTCCACGTTGTGCATGAATGCAACATTACTGCAACTATACATAAAAACCAAGAGGCTAAAAGTGTCCACTGGCAGATGTACAACTTCTAAAACAGTTTAACATATAACAGAGTTCAGGAGGTTACTGAAACATATGCATTAGTTTTATTATGTGTTTTCTCTTGCTGGAAGCATTGCTGATCTACTTATCGCCTAATATTTACCAGCAAGGCCTTTTACTTATTTTCAATGTTTAAATCATTTCCTGTTGTGAACCATTTAATCCTCGTGTAAACAGACTTGTTCTTGTAAATCAAATGATGCCACAATTCTGTCTCTCTATTTGTCCACTCATCCTGTCTCGTCTGTATTATGTAAATCTGACAGTTTGATACACACAGAATTGATAGCTGCCTCTGAGTGTGTGTGTGTGTGTGTGTGTGTGTGTGTGTGTGTGTGTGTGTGTGTGTGTGTGTGTGAGACGGCTGTGTGGTGGGTAGGTCGGCTGGTGGGATAAGGGGATAAGCAGTTGAATGTTGATCCCTCTACACTCAGGGTCACTAGGCCTCACGTGTGTGTCTCTGCTCGTGCATCCTTGGATTCAGTCTCCGTCTGTCTCAGTCATTTCTCCTCTCCTTTTTTTGCTGTCTGTCTTGTTGTCTCTCCTTTTCATTCGTAACATGCTTTATCTTGCCATGTTGTTTGTATTTCTCACTCTTTCTCTGTGTCTGTTTATATGTCACTCTCGGTACTGTCCTCACATGCTATTGAAGGTCTTAATCTTTTGACCTGGTTTACAGTATCGTGTCAGAGGTCGTAGGCTTTCTTTCTCACCACACCAGCCACTCCTAATCTTTACATGTCATGAGTTCAGATATCTCCTATGTAGGGTAAGATAGCATATCTCTCTTATTATTATCGTAATGCTGATATCTGATCCATAGATTTCTCTGCATTTCTTATCCTCCGAGGGAGTCTGGAAAAATTCAAGTAAATAGAAAAAGTAAAGTAAGTAATCAGACACCTAAATATGTTTTTCTTTCACTTTAAGCTGTGTTAAATTTAAGAATGGCAACAAAATCTCGTCAGGGAATAACTCTCAAGACTATAATTTAATGTTTCTTTTCAAGCTATTTATTTGATTTTAATCCAAATGTAGAGGAATCTTCCTCTGGAGACTTCTCCTCCATCACTGTCTGGGTGTGGTCTTTCTGTCTGACTGCCTCTCTGGTGATTCAGGTCAAAGTCTGCTTTTTCCTTCCAGTCGTCTGTCAATTAAATTGTGTACAAGTTTCAAAAAATGGTGACCTTTTTCCTTCCTGGTGACTTTATCAAGTTATAATAACAGAAATGATTTACTGCTGTCTGATTACAGCCTTTTCTCCTCGCTCTTATTTATGCTGTCAGTACTCCTCTCAGTGCTGCTGTTTATCATAAAGTTCTGTTTCCCTGCACCTGACTTTAAATAAAGCTAAAGTTGGATGTTTAAGTTACAAGAGCACCTTAGCAATGTAGCAAATATCCTTTTATTGACACCTTGGAGGGCAGGTAATGCTGCGTTCAAGTCATGTGATTACAGAGTTGTTTGTTTGAGGATTACAATACTGCGCTTTAACAAGATATCTCTATATCCGTTAAGCTTGGCTTTGATTACACTGAACGACAGACTATGGCTGAAGTATTGTTCCAGTTGCCAGAAGAAAATGTTTGCATTATATGTTTGTGCAAATCAGGGATATGTTACATTTGTATATTTCATCATAGTAACGTTTGTAAAGTGACATAGTATACGACCTAACTCTGTTATTGGTAGGTGGAAAGGGTGGTGCAGATGATGTACAGGGTTTCCCACACATTCATTTGTTTGTAGGGCACAGCCACAGTATCAGCATTGTCCGCCTCATTTAGATAAGTTTTGCGTATCTCTGTCTCTCTTGTGGCAGAGCGTTCCCTCCTCTGGGCACAGACGGAGCAGTAGAGCACCAAGGGCAGTGACAGTGAAACTTAACCTTCTTCTTGATTATGTAGTTTCAGTGTTGTCAGTGTTGTTTTCCAGTCTACCTTTCATGAGCCCGGCTGTGTTCCAATGCAAACTGTGCACCCTGCAGTCCATTTCTGGTTCTAACCAGCAAAAGGTAGTTTGCTTTTGCTTGGCTCTGCGGCAGCTGCTCCTCTAATCCATCAATCTGTCAGCTACTGCCACACATAAAGTTTTTTGCAGTGTTATATTTTGTAGTATGGCTCTGTTCTGGGGCCTCTCTGCTTTTCCTTGGGCCTACATGGAAAACCTAAGGCAGTGAGAGCACACTTCTCTGCCTTCTGTGCACATACGAGGAGAGCCTGAGACAGAGAGAGAGCACACCTCCCTGCCCTTCCATGCACCTACATAGAAAGCCTAACTGTGCATTCCCACCAAAAGCGGCATAGTTGCCTGCGGGTGCTCTGGTCGCTCTGACATCGCTCACACTGCCAGCTCCAGCAGGTGCTTGCAGCGGCCAAAGGGGTGGGGCCGGCCGCTGCAGATGTGTCCATCAAGGCTGACCCGGCTGTGCACTTTACAAGGATGAACAAATATACTATCATTTATGTCTTCACTTTGTATTATCCATGACTTTCATTGCACAATTAAAATAACGCTAATAAACACAGTCATATAGCCTTTATGAGTCTTTTTATTATTATGATTTTTCTCTCCTGTTGGCACGTAGGATCACTGAGAAATGTAATAGGTGGTAAATAAGCGGGGGCTCATGGATCGCACTTTCGGAAGCCTCCTTTGTATTGCATCGGCATATTTGCTGAGGAAACACAGGGCCCGGAGACGTCGGGCCGTCTGGGTCCACAGAGTCCTGCAAACCTGTCAACTCCACAGGGAATTTCACCGGCTCGTACAGCTCCGGGAGAGCCCAGACCGTGCTGTTAAGTTTCTGCTCCATATTCGTCTTCTCTTTCAATTTTGCCCGGCCTCGCCGTGAGAATCCCGGTCTGCAATTGGCTGCTGCTTCGGCGGCGGCACTGCTCATTTGCATAAAGTTCAGCTTCTCTCAACTTCTACTTGATGCTCTGGTCACTGGCATCGCGCCGCTTGCTGCAGCCGACGCCCCTGACGCCCTTCATCGCCAGCGTGCATTGAAAATGAATGGCTGCCGGCCGCTTATGACGCTCATGACGCTTTTGGTGGGAATGCACAGTAAGACAGGGAGAGCAGCAGCAAAGACCCCCCGGTAACAGAACAGAGCAGCATCAATGACAAACAGAAATGACATTGATAAGTCAGACACAACATTAAAAGGAGGAGCTGGGGTGGAGGCGGGTTGCAAAGCAGCTTACAGAGGAAGCAGCAACAGTAGACAGGCCAGAGCAGTTTAAATAGGGCGCCCTGAATGAGATTTGCTAATTGGTTGCATAGAAAGGAATCATGTTATCAATCAGCTGATGTAGTTGGGATGTGAGCTGAGCTTGACATCATGTCCTGCCTGAACTAACGCTTTGCTTAATATCTGTAGAACACTGGCATGTGATGTAGGTGTCACCTAGCCGAGATGCCTGCCAAGGTGCAGACCACTGCGTTTTGTAGCTGTGTTTCTAGCACCTTTTTAATCACCAAACGTAGGTGTTTTTTAGTGACTCGTCCCTATGTTTACAGTGAGGAATGTGCCACCAAAACCAGGTATTTTAAGCCAAAACATCTTTCCTTACCGTAACTAAGTGTTTTTTGAGCCCTAAACCTGACCATACTTCAACCACAGCATTAAAGAAACGTAAAGTTTCAATGTATCCGCTACATAAAAACATACAACTGTAATGTATTTGTGATTTGCAGAAACCTGGAACACCAACATTTATTCTGGCAATTGGTCTGGATTTATAGAAGCTTTTTAAAAAAAGAACTGATTTACCATAAGCTGCAGTGATCAGTGTTATCTTCCCCCAGCAGGAAACATAAAAAAGGTTTGATTCTGTAGGGACATAAAGTCATGTGAAAGCAGTTTGATCTGATTCTCTACCTTTAAAACATCTGGGTAGATTCTAGTGAAAAATAGGAACCAGCCTAGCATGATTCATGACAGTGTGTGACAACATTTTAATAGCGTCAACTCAATGATTAAAGGGATAGTGCACCCAAAAATGAAAATTCAGCCATTATCTACTCACCCATATGCCGATGGAGGCCCTGGTGAAGTTTTAGAGTCCTCACATCCCTTGCGGAGATCGGCGGGTGGAGCAGCCAGCACACCAAATGGTAGACGGCGCCCCAGACTAACGTCCAAGAACACAAAATTGAATCCACAAAGTATCTACATACTGCTCATCCATAGTGATCCAAGTGTGCTGCAGCCGCGACTTAAAAAATTGTTTCGAAAAACGTCATATGAACTCTGTTTTTAGCCTCACTGGAGCCTGTAGCTCTGACTGCTTCTCTGTGCTCCGTGTTCACGTGTGTGCACCTGCGTGAGACCAGCGAAAGCATGAGCTTTGCTCACCCGTGTTTACATCACGTGACGGGAGGGACAACAGTAACCACAGTAGCTAAAAGATAATTTGCACTACGGTCTTTTAGCAAAGGACAGCCCAACATGTCTGAAGACGTTGAAATTGAGGAGGAACAGCATTTCTTTGTTGAGCCGTATTTGTTTGAGCCCGAATATACGGACGAAACTCAGGCTACTGGACGAAGCAGCCGCCGCAGCTCATGAGCCTAACCCTCAGCCAGCCGCAGAATACCGGAGTCGAGCACTGGAAACCTGGTGGTGTAGTTGTTTCAAATGCAAAGCAATGCCAACGGATGAGGAAAGTCTTTGCTGCTCAGACTGGGAATTGGCGATGCCTGCACTTGAGAATCTGGACATCAGTACTGACGAGACTGCTGCTCTTCAGAGACCGTGCATCACCGATCACCCTGAGCGCGCACACGTGAGCGCGGAGCACAGAGAAGCAGTCAGAGCTACAGGCTACAGTGAGGCTAAAAACAGAGTTCATATGACGTTTTTCGAAACAACTTTTTATGTCGGGGCTGCAGCACACTTGGATCACTACGGATGAGCAGTATGGAGATACTTTGTGGATTCAATTTTGTGTTCTTGGACGTTAGTCTGGGGCGCCGTCTGCCATTAGGTGTGCTAGCCGCTCCCCCCGCTGATCTCCGCAAGGGATGTGAGGACTCTAAAACTTCACCAGGGCCTCCATCGGCATATGGGTGAGTAGATAATGGCTAAATTTTCATTTTTGGGTGCACTATCCCTTTAATGCTGCGTGACAGAAATACACAGTGTGACAATACTGAGTGTTTAAAAGTGTTTCAACACATCAAAGAAGAAGCAGGAAAAACTAATAAAACATGTTAGTAATGACAGAATCTGAGTGAACATGTGGTAATTTTATGCACTGGTTGATGAGCTGGAGGAGCAGTGTTCCTGCCTGTGTAAAGCTTTCCTCACAGTAACGTGTAAAAAGCTGAATTTCACCAGTGACTTCACCTGTTGTTCCCCAAAGTGCCTCCAATCCTCCATCTCAGTCCATAATTCCCCATCAAGCCTCGTGCTCAGCATGACCACACACGCTTTACTTCCCCCTCGTCTTATCCCTCCTTGCTCTTTTCTCTCTCGTCTCTTAAACACAAGATGGCTGTGTGTAGTTGTGCGTGTGCGTGTGTTTGTCTGCGTGTGGTTTCTGAGTGATAAAAATACACCATTTCATTCCCTGTAACAACACAAACCATTCCCTCAATAATGGATGGGCTTTGATGGAGGGCATATGCCAGAGTCGGATGTAAAGCTGCCTCGATCACACACACACACACACACACACACACACACACACACACTGGCCTGTGAGTCAGAGACAGGTTGGAGACAGGCTGCAGGGATGGACAACGTCAGACCTATTTCTAATCCTGTTTAGGTTTTTATGTTTCATGGTTTCAATTAAATAATCTCATGGATTACATCAGGCTGTAGATCATTAAACACTCCTTTTGTTTATTTATTTATCTTTAAAGCAGCTGATTCAGATCTGAGTGCCGTGTTACGCAATGGGTTGAGTTCACTGTGGCCTTTAAGGACTCATGCTGTTTAAATGCTTCAGTGTGACAAGAAGGTACACGCGCAAGGCACACAGGTTTTCTAAAAAAGCGATTCTCAATCTTTTTGAGTCGCGACCCCTTAAAAAAATAAAGTTAGTGTTTGCAACCCTCCCTCCCAAACGATGACTAGACATACACCCATCAGCTACACAAAAAAGACAGAGTGCTCTAAAAAAAGATGCCGGAAGCTTTCTCTACTGACGCTCACTTCTCAGGTCCGTAGGGAGGGCATTTCTAAACTTTTCAGCTTGAGTGTCATAAATTACCTTGCCTACTTAAAAAAAAACCCCAGACATTTGTATGCTTGATGCATTCTAATTTTCTGTTGTTAATATAACATATGTTTTCTCTAAATGCTCTCCAATATGTTGCATCATCAGTTGCGGTCAGATTAAAGGTAAACAGCATCCAACGTGTGAGTCATACTTTTTGCTGCACCTTGGAATGGGTTTGAAGGAACTGCTTCCACGAACAATGCAGTGCTATGTGGTGATTTTGGTGTTAATGCAGGTCACAAAATGCTCTGGGACCCAGAATGTCTTTTCGCCAAACACATTCATTACAGGAGAAACTGTAAACCTGTGAAGACTATTTCCTGAGCAAAACATGCACACTGAAGTGTGTCTGTTGCTGGTCTGGAGTCGCCTCCTGCACCACATGAAGTACCGTTTCACCACTGACAATTTTATATGAAGTTTAAAAACCCACCATTTATGCTTGCTTGGCCTTTGTCGAATCCCCTCTTAACTTATTTTTAACATTGTTTTATTACTTTTTAATTAATGGTTGGTTTGTTTTTTATTTCATAACTGCCTTTTTTATTACTTTGACTTTGTTTTCATGTTGATTTTAGTCTTTTTCTATTATTGTTTTATTGTATTACATTATTTGTATTATTGTCTTTTATGATCCTTTTATCCTTGCACTTTGGGTCGACTCCTGTTGTTGTTAAAGGCGCTGTATGTATGAATGTGGCCAAAACGGTTACCGCGTCCTTGATCTTCGCTTTTCCAGCGGACCGTTCGAGCAAGTCCGGCTTCTCTGCTGCTAACGCTGCTGCCGGGATACAGCTGAGGAGACTGCTAATGCTATGTACTGGGACACTGCTNTCAGATTTCTTACATATAGCTCCTTTAAATGTGCTGTATAAATAAGGTCTGGCTCACAGGATTTAGACCGTAGGCATGTAGCCTGTCATTGGCCGCCTCTCTCAGACGGTAACATGCTTCAAACCCCTTCACTACGTGTAACTAGTTGTGCATAGCCGGACCTATCTTCGCACTTTGTTTAAGTGCTTTATGTAAAACAACTTCCAAGCTAGCAACTAGGGCTGGGTGATATGGACAAAAATTCATATCTCAGTATTTCAGTTTCAATAAATCAATCAATTTTATTTATAAAGCCCAATATCACAAATCACAGTTTGCCTAACAGGGCTTTACAGCATACTACATCGCTCTGTCCTTTGGACCCTCGCAGCGGATAAGGAAAAACTGACTGGCGATACACAGTATATATCTCAGTATTATTTATGAAATGGACTACATGTTCAGTTACAAGTCAAAGCCAAATTTGAGATGTTGCAAGCACTTTTATAAAAACAGACGGTGATCAAAATAAAATGCAGAGACAGAGCTTTTATTCCTGTTTGAAAATATGCATCTGCACAACATGTAAATGAAAAATGATATAAAATAAATAGCAGGGCTGTACGTTAACTCGTTGCACACAGCACTGGAGCTATAGAGGTTTAAAGGTTTGCAGCACAGGACACAAAACTATGACAATAAAAGTATAAAAGTATCCAGTAGGCCTAAATCCACTGTAGTTTGGATCAATTAAAAATCTTTGTGAGGGGAGTTAAACAGTCGTTTTCCATCTGTCGGCCTTTCAATTGAATCTAGTGCTGGAAAATGGTTTGAATCATTTTATTTATTTAGGCTTATTTAGGCTCTCATTTATGCACAGAGCATCAACAGAGAGGCAGAGGACTGAAGGAGTGGGAAACACTTTGCCCTCGTTATATACGTCTTGTATATGAAACGTCTGTGTTGTCGCTGCATTTTTTAAGCAGATCTGTCACCTGCATCCAGGCGCTGTCTCAGTGTCACACAGTAGACAACTACCAAGAAGATCGGCAACGTGCTATGATCCACCTCAAACACAAACTACCAAACAAACGCTCACCTGACACAATCCAGCAGCTCTGTCCCCCACACATGCAGTGCAGTGCTGGAGTACATGTGTGCTACTGTCATTTCATCATCTCACAGACTGATTTAGTGTAGCACGACCGATGTCACTCTGCAGACTAATTAACAGACAGATTAAACAGAGGAGCAGCTCTGTGTCTCTCTGAGTGTTGCAGGAGAACTTGATCCTATATCGATATAAACAGTATTGTCTAAATCTGTCTTGCTTGAAAATATATTGATATATTGGACGTAGTCGTTATATCGCCCAACCCTACTAGCAAGCCAGATTAATAGCACTGCTCACCTCTCCACCAAACCAACTTCCATCCACCATTTCGCAGGAGCACCATCACTGCATCCTGGGGTCAGTGTCGGCCCAGGCGGTAGTTGTTGGTTTAAAGACACGCAAACAACCCAGAGTGTTTTTTTTCTTCTCCCTTTGTGCTGAATTAAGATTGACCTTTCTCCAGCGCTGGCACAGTGTGAGATAGGTCTGGCTGTGGGAGACTTTCTCATGTGTAACTGTCTGAACTCTTTTCATTTAAATCATGACATCTAACTTGTGGTTAAAAAGTCACCAACCATCATATCAGATATTTCTTAATTTCTAATTCTCATGTCAATCATGGGAGTTTGTGTTTCTGGCATTCAGGCTGGGCGAGCAGCCCTCACTGGAACAAATAAGCCACTGTGTTAACATGTTTAGAGTCATCATTCATTATTGAACACATCCAGTGTGTAAAAGCAAATATGGAATGGAGCTAATTTCTGATTTGTTCCGACTGTTTGGGTCCAAAACACAGAGAATTCTGGCTGCAGGTGACCACACATGTTGGTGTCTCAGCCACACTGTTGCCAGGTGAAGTACTGATTACAGCCAGAATGCTTCAGCTACCTGGACGTGTCCCTCTGCTTTAAATTAACTTTTCTCCATTCAAGAAATCAATATCATCTCTTTTACAGAGTTAACTATTATTACCAAATCTGTAAAATGTCTTCGCAGTCACCCGAGCATGTAAACAAGTAAACACATGAATGGAGACGGTCGATGGTAATCATGCTAACATGTAGGAGCATCAGAATTTCGACTCGACTCGTTCCCCAGCTGGCACACTTCCTCAGTGTGTGACATGTAGCTACACGATCACATACACACACACACACACACACACACATAGCACCCAGATTCTCCCACCTACCCTCTTCTCTCCATCATCCCAGCTGTGAAGTGTCATCAGAGATGACTGACAGCCAAACTGAAGCACTATGAATATGAATGGCAGTGTGAATATAAATATGCAAATGAGGAGGAGAGACAGTTTGGCTGCTGTCTTCTCTTTAAGACAGATCTGTCAGAAAATGACGGCTGTCATATCTCACCCTCACTACTTAAGGATGAGACCGCCCCACTTATTGACCTCATGGAAGAGAGAGGCACTGTATTGCGTCAGACATAAGCCAATGCCAGACTGAAACAATGCAGTGTGTGTTTTTAAACACAGGTAAAATATGGACTAAATGTAGTTTTATATTTGTTAAGTACTGTCATATCAGCTGCAACATAATGATTAATTGTTGAGATCATTTATAGGCCTTGACGGTGACGATGAAGTGATGTTTCTGTTGTGTGTTTCATTCACAAGTTGACAAATGATAGGGCCAGTTCAGTTTAGGCGTAGATGTTCCCTATCCCTGTTCCCTGATGCACATACTTCAGACTATGAGTGGGAGTAATAGTGCCGTCTGGGGGTCAGAGTGGGAGCCAAATGATCAGATGGATAGAGAGAAAGAGTTAAGGTAGATAGTAAGTAAGTAAGTAACACAAAGCATAGGGAAGGCAGAGCCAAGGAGAGACATCTGTGCAGACTGAAGTCTCCCCCGCTGGACCAGGCCGTACGCTCTACCTCCCCCTACTCCCTCATTTTGATGAGGAAACAGAGAAGAAACTAACAGGAGGAAAACTTACCTAACTTTAATCGAGGTGGGGTTTAACTGGTCGATTGTGAGAGAGAGTCATTGAGAATTGGAGCCATGCTGGGCAAACGCTTCACTGGGGTCATCAGGTGGGTACCCTTGTTTCGATGATAGGCCCACGACACCTCCAGAGGGCTCATCAGCAACCCCTGGTGCCCCCCTCTGCTTTTACTCCCTTGTGTCCTGCTGTTGTTAGTGGTATTTCACGGCCCCTCTTTCTCTTAATCCATAGCTGTTGGCTTGCCTGTTGGGCTGCGCCGGAGAGGGCATTGATGGCCTGACGCTGGGCTTGGCCTCGAATTCCCATTTCTTTAAGCAGCCAGGTAGTTGACTTGCCTATGAAGCCTCTGCAGCCCACTTCAACTGGGCAAACCTTTTCTTTCTAGTTGCGTTGCTCAGTGTCTTCTGCCATCTTGACGTACTCAAGACTATTGCGCTCGTAGGCCTCCTCCACAGCATCCTCCCAGGGATCAGCTCAATGATGTAGACAAGGCGCAGTGAGGAGTACCAAAGCACGAGTTCTGGTCTGAGGTTAGTAGAGGTAATCTCAGATGGGAAGCATCGACGCTGGTTCACATCTGCCGGTAGCCTCCAGTCTTGTGCCCCTCCCATGCTGGTGTCTGATTTTACTGTACAGGCCTTAGATTGCTTTGCACCTTCACAGACAAACCCTTTTGTGATTGCTGGATGGGATGATGGAGGAGGTAGAAGACGTTGGGATGAAGCAGCAATGCAGACACAAGTGTATTCATTCACAGGTCTTTAAGATTCAGGTGTAGCCACTGAGATGTCACCATTACATGTTCAGGAAAGGTCAAAGGAAGAAATACAAGAGAAGCCATGTTTTTGGTTGCAGCTACATGTTAACTTACAGTAGATTTGCAAAACTCTAGTGTGCTACTTAAGATATTCTCGTCTTACTGTTTCCTGGTGTGACAACAATGTGGTTAAGGTCTGGTTAGATTAAGGCAAAGAAACCACTTGGTTTTCATTTCACTGGAAACATGGAACATTAAATCTCGTGGGGGTTTTTGCGAATCTGGGTTTACCATTTAGACACAATCCATGTTTTTATGCCAACTAAATTTGTGAACTTGTTGGTTTATGTAAAATTATATTGCGGGATTTTCAGCAGTCTGGGGTCTATGTTCAGTAGTGCGACCCTACAGCAGAAAGACATTAAAACTGTGTACTTCAATATTTGTCTTTTTAACGTGAGTCACATCGCATGTCACGTTTTCCTGACATCGTTCGGCCCAAATGCAAACCTCACCCCAACACACAAAATCCAGTAACTACTTTCCAACTACTTCTTTCAAATTTCCTGGCGCTCACATTTATACTGAAATGAACATCAACAAAGACCACATAATCAAAAAGCCTTTGAAACACTTTCCTTTGTATGACAGCTTTTCTTTATATGACAGCTTCAGAAATTCAGAGCGAGACAGACAGCACCTCCTGCTCTGTTTCTACATTGAAGTAATTAAAAGTATTCTCGCATCATCCCCAACAGAGTGGCACAACAGCACAAACTCTCAGAAAAAAAGTGCAGCTCATTGTCGTTATTACCCATGACCGATGTTAAAGAAATAGCCATCTAATACGTTTTTCATCACTATCTCTGTGTTTCTGCCACTGTTCTTGTACCTGCTGCCTGTGGAGGTCTGTCATTTAATGATTGGAAATGGTTACCAGTGGTTACTTGGAACAAATTCATTTAGAGAAGATTATATTGTACAGCTGTTGGCACCAGTAAAATACAGCATACTGTATGAGTAACCCACTTGGACATTGAGCATTTTTGGTTTGCTGTCAACATTCACATTTTGATAAATGTATTTTTAGTCAGTATTCTCTACTCTACTGATTAAGTGTCAAGTCAGTGTTTGCTGGGAAAATTCCCTCAGTTGACAGGGATGGGGTGTGCTTTACAGATTAGGTTTGTTTACAATATATAGAAGGCAAGTTTACTTATACAGCACATTTCAGCAACAAGGCAATTCAAAGTGCTCTACACAGAACATCAAAAACACTGAGATAAAATGCAAAAGAAACACATTATAAAAGGACATTTAAATACAATTGAAAACAGGCATTAAAGAACAAGAGAGTAGATGATAAAAATGGAACAAGGGTGCTTTCACACCTGCCCTGTTTGGTTTGGTTTAATCAAACTCAAGTTTGTTTGCCTGCTAAGTGCAGTTTGTTTGGGCAGGTGTGAACACAGCAATCACACTCAGGTGCCACCAAAACAACCGGACTGAGACCTTCTTGAAGAGGTAGTCTCAGTCCGGTTACAAATGAACTCTGGTGTGGTTCGTTTGTGGTGAGAACGTGTTCCGACCTGGATGTGAAGCAACTGCAGTCACATGACACATTGTTTGGGTTAAACATGAGCATGTTACAGTCCTGGAGGATTATTAATGTGCACCTCCTCCTGTACTGCCTTAATATGCACATTCAGCACATCCAATGCATCAAAACATTGTTTTCTAGTTGGAGCCGCGCCTCGTTTTCAAACTGTATGGTTTGACTAAAATGAACAATGACAGCAATATAGTCCACGATGAGCAGCGCTAAAATCAACCTGCGTAGTTGTGCCTCCATTGTGACATTAGAAAGTGTCACATTTATCTTGCAAGTGTACTCTTCTTCAACGTTTACTTTACTTCCTGCACCCTTAGACTCAGAATCAGGGTTTCCACGATAATGGAAAACCTGGCAAAGACATGGAATTTCACAATAACAGTTTCAGAGCCTGGAAAACTAATGGAAGTAGTAAAAATCATTTTATAGTTTTGAGTCCTGGAAGATTGTTGTGTGTAATGACATTTTCGCAGTAATCTTCTGTGGATAGCCCTCCATATAATGTAACATATTGGCAATTTTTTTTTTTTTTCAGTTGCTGTCGACGTTATGTAGGTCCACTGTGTCTCAATGTGTGATGTTTCCTTTACCATAATGTACGTTTCTCCAGTTTCTCCCCACATTCTGTCTCTTCTTTCATGTATGTGTGGGGCAAGAAAAAAAGTTATTATGGGTTCTTGGAAAGTCATGGAAAAGTTTTGAAATTTTGTCCAGGAAAATGTGTAGGAACTCTGAAAAATAAAAGTTATAGTGCAGTGTAAGAAAACAATAATTTGCTTTAATAAAGGGCAGCGGCAAACAGAGAAGTCTTCAGCCTTGATTTAAAAGAACTGGGAGTTGCAGCGAGCATGTGTTTCTCAGGGAGAAGAAGAAGTGGGTGGTTAGCATAAGGAGTCAAAGTCAAGAGCACTACCTACAGAAACACTAACTTTATTAATGGAAAATATTCTCAGGCCCTGTAGTTTTAATGCCATGTTTGAAAATTTACACTGCATGTAATGTAATGTGTGTTTGTTTGTGTCTACAGTGAGATCAATCATCTGGAGTCGGGTCTGGTGGTGGAGCTGTGGAATAAAGGTTTGATCTGGGACACTATGATCGGCACAGCACTGATACCACTGGACAGCATTCGACAGTCTGACGAGGTAACACGCTTTCAGTACAAACACACCCCCGTCATGTCATCCTTACTCACATGTCAAATTGTTAGAAAACAAGATCTCTTCTCAGTTCATTCAGAACTTTCAACCGCATCTCACAGTCTTTGTCAGCAAACCATCATAAAAGATAGGTTCACTGTTTTAAAATCTGTTTTAGAACAATACTCACAGGCCCAGTTAACACTGTGGCAGGTTTTGCCGGCTATTGAAATATACCTTCTGATGGCGTTTCCAGTGGAAGAAATTGGGAAGGTTTATTTGAAGTGTAAAAGGCTTCAACAGTCAGTTTGAGGAAGTTAAATCAAGTGGATGGTCGTAACAAAAAGTTTCATACAGCAAAACATGATCAGTATATTGGTTCATCCCATGGGGGAAAAAGTACAGACAAAAGTCACTCTGGAAATGGTTTTATTGTACATGCAGTGTTTTCTTCTACAGTTACATGCAGTCCTTGCTCCAAGCCCATCAAGCCTAGCAGCTGTTCCTGCTGAGTCACAGACACAATAAATGATTTCCAAAAAAATAAAAATACTTTTAAGTGGAAAAGCACAGGGACTGTGTGCTCGTTTGAAATAACAGGTAAAAATAACAGCCATTTAAAAATGGATTTTCTACAGCTTGCTAAATTGAAGACATTTACAAAATCCATCCATCCATTTTCATCCGCTTATCTGGGGGCCGGGTCGCGGAGGCAGCAGACCAAGCAAAGCACTCCAGACGTCCCTCTCCCCAGCAAAGCTTTCCAGCTCCTCCTGGAGGACCCCAAGGTGTTCAAGGCCAGATGAGATATGTAATCCCTGCAGCGTGTTCTGGGTCTGCCCCAGGGCCTCCTACCAGTTGGACATGCCCTTAACAATTTTAACAGGAGGCGCCCAGGAGGATCCTGATCAGATACCCAAACCACCTCAACTGACCCCCTTCAACGTGAAGGAGTAGCAGCTCTACTCCGAGCTTCTTACCCTATCTCTAAGGCTGAGCCCAGACACCCTACGGAGGAAACTCATTTCGGCCACTTGTATCTGCGATCTCATTCTTTCGGTTACTACCCAGAGCTCATGAACATAGATGAGGGTTGGGACGTAGATGGACCAGTAAATGGAAAGCTTCGCCTTCCAGCTCAGCTCCCTCCTCAACATGACTGTCCAGTGCAGCCCTCATATCACTGCAGACGCTACACCAAACCGCTGATTCATCTCCCGCTCCATTTTACTTTCACTCGTGAAAAAGACCCCGAGATTGTCGAGCTCCTTTGCTTGAGGCAGTAACTCTCTCCCAACCCAGAGGGGTCAATCCAGCATTTTCTGGCAGCGAGCCATGACCTCGGGTTTCACACTCGGCTGCAAACCACCCCAGAATGATACAAAATGATATGAATATTCCAGCATGATCCCACTATGAATATATATACACAACATGTGCTGCTCAGGCTGTTTAAACTCACAGCAACTCTTCAAAATAGACACACACACTCGCGTTCCACTTACTAGTGCTTATGTTATTTTTTAAAGCACTGTCTTTACCTGTCAGTTGAGTCTTAAAAAGCACTCTCACAGGTTGCCAACTCATTTCAGCGCACTGCGGGCAGGCTCGTCTCGTCTGTAGACCTCATTACTTTTTCTGGAGAGTTTTAAAGTGAGGGAGCGGCGTTTGTGTAGTCATTAATAATGCAGCCGCCAATGTTTGACTTCTCCCCTCAGTCTGGCGCACAGTAAACCCTCACCCCTGCTCTGCCAGTGTTGTTCCTCGCTTCTTCATCTTTTCATCTGCGCTCCAATTTATTGAATAGCGTTCCTCCTGAGCCCAACTGCGCCCTCAATTACCATGTTGACGTTTTAATCCTCAATCTCTAAATGTTTCTGTCTTCCTTTCTCTCTGTTCCTCTCTTGTCTCTGTCTCTTTTTTCAGGAGGGACCAGGACAGTGGACGTCTCTTGACTCTGAGGTGCTGATGAGGGAGGATGAGATCTGTGGTACCACCAACCCGACTCCACACCAAGTGCTGCTGGACACCCGCTTTGAGCTGCCCTTTGGTATGCTTGTGTTCACAAACACAAACTCAAACACAAAGCTAAAGATCCAGGAGCTGATACAGCTGAAAAAACCTGATAGTATGGCACGTTGATGAAAGTCTTACTGCCATCTGTAGCCCTGCTTCACCAAAATCATTCAGTATAGTGCCTTTAGAACTAGAAGTAACCCCTACAGCCATGTACCTGGACCCTGGATTGGTTTAGCGTTTCCACCACAGAGAGCACTCTTAAATGGAGTCAGGGTTATTAAGAGTTTGTTTTTGGTAACATTTTGGTTGCCCTGAATACTACCCTGAATATTCCTCAACACTCTATTTCTGGAAAGCAACCACCTAAATAGCAACATATCTCGAGACTGTTTTGTTTCCACAGCAGACTGTTAATCTCAGGGAGCTGTCTGTAGTGTCTGCTCCTGAGCTGTCTCTGCCGTTTCCCCTTGTACTGCCTGGCGCTCTATTTATCAGCACTCACCTGACGTCAAGATGGCTCTGGTTCATGCTGCTGTTTGCTCGTCTTGACACAAAAGCCAGGGCCTGAAGATGGAGATAAGATAGTAGTTTGCCTGTTTTAGCAAACTTTGACAAATCCTTTTAAAAAACTTTAAAGTAATTGACATCCAGTTTAGAACATAGAAACAAATCAATAGTGAGATGCATCTTTTTGGTCATCAGTTGGCACAGTGAGTCACACTGAAACACACATTCACAAATACCTGTTTATGGTATAATCCAGGGTTTTACACTGTGAGGGAGAGTAGAGGGTGAGACCTGAGGGCAAATATACTGTGCGGGACAAAAGAGGCAGGTGCATGCTGATGTTTTAAAAAGAACCAAAAGTTAGTTCTTGTAGTTTGTTCCACTGATTTGGCCCACTTATCAGCATGGTCAACAGTTGGAGCTGCAGCAGTGGTCGTGACGCACAGCTCATGGAGTAAATTAAGGCACATTCAGGCTCTTAGCACTTGATTGCACAGTTGGCGTCAAAATTTGTACTTCTCACAGTAATAATTCATTCAAATCTGAGTACACATGACATGCTACTAGGGCTGCCCCTGGCCAAGAATTTTCCTTGACTAGCAATAGTCGTCATTTAGGGCCTTTAGTCGACTAGTCACCCACATGTTTAGGATATTATTTTAATTAAATATTTTGGGCGGGGCAACACAATGGTTTGAGCAGGTACCAGCCCTGGAAATTAAGGACCATACACATGCTGCGTCTTTAACCGCCTGGAAAACGCTAGGTCGGGTGCTGGGAGATACTCTTGTGCCTTTTTCCTGCCACCTTTCAAGAGCATGGCGGCTGGTTCCATCTGAGCTTCAGCCTATTTACCTGAAATCCTGAAAGCAGAGCTGATCTTCTTCCAGGCGCTGTTTATAAGTGTGTAGGCCTATCGTCTGTGGGACAGATGTAAAGCTCTGGGTAGCCCTGCACTAACATGATCAACTTTTCCGTATTTATCAGACTGAATATTTACAGAACAAGGGAAAGATATCTGTCGGCTGTGATTGGTTTGTAACCTGACTCCTGTCTGATTGCTGAGCGTGGACACTTCCTGTGTGTGTCCTTTCAAATTAAACTTCCACATGGTGCAGTCATATGGTTTTGATTTGGTTTGACAAGGCGCCGCTCCTAATAGAGTTTCACGTTTTGTTTTTTTCTACGACTAAGCGACCAATGAAATCTTGCTGACTAATGACCTCTGTGGTCGACTAACGTAAGGGTCGACTATTAGGGGGCAGCCCTACATGATGACACATATTTGTATTCAGTTTGACTCACACTTCCAGAGGATAGTAAATGTTCAAAAATTCGCTCAGAAATCATAGAAGACAGAAGCTCTTTATAACTCAAGAACCTTCGAATCATTGCATATTTAAGTTTTCTTCAGTGTCAGAGTAATTCAGTGATTGTTGTCAGTACATCCATGGTTACACTGCAAACAAGAACTGCTAAAGCTAATTCAGCACACCTTTAATGGTGCCAATTCGCCAAAATGTGAGCAAATACAATATAGGTTAAAAAATATGGAGCTTATCTGTAGCCCACAGCGAGCTGACACCATTATACTTCCTGTTTACATCCACCAAAGCACTATTGGAACTGTAGCTCTAAAACGTACTTACAGCATTTCATCTACAAAACTGAAGACAAAGACAAATAATAGAACAAAAGACATTAATCATTTTTTTATGTTGCAGTATCAATATTTACATTACTGAGGCTCAGTTGTCTTTGTTGTCTGACGCCCACTGTTGTGCAGACCTGGTTTGATGAGTGTGTTTCAGTGTGTGTCCTTTTGGTGGGTGACAACTGTGTGTTCAGGTGACTTGTGTTTGTTGTCACTTTTCTTGCACTTATTCATCCCTGAGTCAATGTTCATTTCGATGTCCTGCACGTTTGTAGATGGATGTTTTCTCATCTGTTTCTCCTGTTCAGTCTCCCATCTGGTGTGCAAACCCCAAAAGATTGCGGGTGCTCATGTTTGTGCAGGACCACAGCTGGCTTCCATATTTGTCCTCCTTGCTTCCTCACATTTTCTTCAGCTTGCTGATCAGATAGTTGTCTCATAGTGAAGTGTTTGTTTCCCCTGCTTTTCTCTCAACTGTGCTGCGTACCTGGACTGTTCCCTCTGGAGTAAGCAGTGAGGTTAGAGGCAGTTTTCCTTTCAGTGGATGTCACATCAGCAGTTGTGCTGGTGGTGTCCAGTGGTATACTGCGATACTCTAACAGTTATGAATATTGCTTTCTGACCTTTTTTAGCAGTTGTTTTAAGTGGTTCTACTTGCTCGACGTGATGTGCCTGAATTCACAGCTTTCATCTCAGCACTAGCATACCAAGGACCATTATCTGCGATTACAACATCAGTGTCATGCCCTGCAAACATTGATTTCATTTCATCGCTTTTCTTGCAATAATGACGCTGCAACTGGTGGTGACCCTCAACTGACGCAACTTTTAAAAGTACTCACACTTACCTCAGATGCTTTGTGAGAAAGATCTGTTCTTCACGTGGCCTTCGTAGTATTGGTAGTGAAATTGAAGACTCAAGGATGGCTGTTCTCGTCACGATGGCACACTGAGATACTATCTGCTCAATGTAGACATGATAGGCCAATAAAGAATGACTCTGGCTCTGTCTGTATACTAAACAACCCCCAATGCTGCTTTAAGCATCACCCTAGATGTGTCTGTACTTTCATCACCAAATGTCCAACATGGCTGAATTGCATTCGGTAATGCACTTCTTTCATTCATCCATCCATTCAGTATTATGTCTGTCAGTAGCTGCTTTCAAGGTCCTCTGCTGTTGCTCTCCTGAACTTGTGCACTTTTTACTGTGAAATGAGAAGCTGAGGTGTAATCCAGTTCACCCCCAATTCTTTGTGCAGCAGATCCTCTGTTCTATAAGGAACGCTTGACTGAAAAGAGTCTGCAGTATGAATCCTCGCTTGGTTGGATGGGGCGCTATTGTCGTACAGGTTAGGTATAAACCAACATGAAAGTGCCAAAAACTGCAGAAGCGTTGATGCCCTCTTGTTAAAATGCCCAACCTTACAGCAGAAATTAACATGTTTACAGCCTGGTACAAAATGGTTTTGGTCTTGTTTGGTTTAAGCTTCACTAAGGCTTAAAGGTATGCATATTTAAGGGTGGGGCTGCATTGAGTGACAGGCAGTCACAGAGCGTCACCACAGGCTCCCAGTCAGATCCACCCGTCACTCCTCCACAGCTCCACCCTCTCATCCAAATATGGTCACCTCTGGCTTAAAAAAAATGCAGTGGCAACAGGCAAAATGCCAAACTAGAGGCTAAACGTCAGCAGTTCCTGCTTGTAAGATGGCCATTTTTTAACATGCTCAGTGCTGATAAAATCCCAAATGGAAAAGGTGCACAGCTGTGTCAAGTTTAAAAGACACCATTTTCTTATTTATTCTCATACCCTTCCATGCGCCCATTTCTTCTACGTCTGCAGACTCCTTCACCCTGATGTATTTTTTATGATCCAATGTAGACTGTCACAATTAACATGTCTTTTTTACTCCCTCTCTCTGCTCAATTGCACGCACTTTCTTTCCATACTGATGCTGACCCTGTGATGTACACATCTTTGCAAAGTGATTTCAATTGATGCACAAGTCAGGCCAACTGCAGGACAAGTTATGGTCTGTGTTTGAAGCCACATCTTCTGCAACTCGTCCCGTTTTGTGAAAGATTGACTGGGTTTGCTTTGACTTTGTTGTCTTTTGGCTTTGCTGCTCTCATTCTGTTCCCCTCACACTTCTTCTGTCAGTGCTTTGACTTGGCTGGATGTAATCTCACTTGGACGGCAGATATCGATCACTTTTTCAGATGTCAGATTTGCTTTTCTAAACAGTCTGCTTCTCACTTGGTCTTTAGTTATGCCACATACCATTCTGTCACATACCAAGGAATCATACCGCCGTCCAGATGTCTATCTTTGGCTGTATTTGAAGTCTGTTATGTATACATCAATGGTTTCTGGCAGTGTCTCGGTTTGTGTGAAGAATATAAGTCAGTTCTTTAAGCTTTATGGCCAACAATAACATTTTAGAATCCCTGTCTTTGCTTAGTTATTACGTCACATCATCTGTATTCTTATAGGGTATTACATGTTCTCCTGTGCTTGAGCATAATAACATTATACATTTAATGCATTTCAGTCAGGACCACTTTATTCAATAAAAACTTTCTAATTGGTATTTGGTATTTGGCAGAATGGCTACGTTCTGGGACCTCTCTGCCCTTCCACGAGCCTACATGGAAAGCTAGGGCGGTGAGAGCAACCCTCTCCACCCTCCCCGCACCAATGTGGAAACCTTAAGGCAGAGAGAGCACATCTCTCTGCCCTTCCACCCGCATACGAGTAAAGCCTGAGGCCAAGAGAGCAAACCTCCCTGCCTTCCCATGTGCCTACATGGAAGCCTAAGGCAAGGACAGCAGCAAAGACCCCCAGGAACAGAACAGAGCAGCATCAGTGACAGTCAGAAATGACAATGATAAGTCAGACAAAAAAGGAGGAGCTGGGGTGAAGGCAGGTTGCAAAGCGGCTTGCAGAGGAAACAAAGCAATTTAAATAGGGCGCCGTGAATGAGATTTGCCAATTGGTTGCGTTGAAAGGAATCATGTGATCCATCAGCTGACTCCCCTCTATCAATCAGCTGATCAGGCTGTTTGAGATCTGCTGATGTAACTGGGATGTGAGCTGAGCTTGACACCGTGGCCTGCCTGAGCTAACCCTATGCTCAGTTTTTGGGTAGTTATACCAACACAACACAGTCTGAAGTCAACTTTATGCATCAAAAGAGTGTTTTGTACATTGAGTTTTAAGTTTATTAATGTTAACTAGTAAGTATTCCAAATAAAAAGCAAATATTCAAGATATGTCAAATGTGTATGCGCTGTACCTCAAACACATTCATGACTAATTTTTTAACATGGCAAAGTCCATAACCAGGCTTTTACATTTTCCCTAGTCTTGTCCTTTTTCTCTTTTTCTGCCCCACCTTCTTTTATCCTGTGGCTTTGGGGAGGACCTGTGAGGCCCCCTGAGGTGTTTGTGAATTCTATTTCTGGGCCCCCAAAAGGAAACCTCCTCATCAGCTATTAAACACGCATGAATATAAGATGGGAGCATATCAAGCAACATAGATGGGATCAGACAGGGTGGGATAGGGCGCATGGAGGAGAGCCGACCGAGGAAAGGGTGGAGCTACAGTGCCTGTGGTCTTTCCTTTCTTTTTGCACTTTGCCTCTCGTTCTGGGCTTTGCACTCTCTGTCTTCCTCCATTATTTACTTTTCTTTCTTCATCACCCCTTCCTCAATCCTACCATCCATCCCTTAAACTACCCCTCCATTCCATTTGTCTGTACTTCCCCTAACTTCCCCATCTCTTGCAGTCTCCTCCAAATATTTTGTTGTCCATCTTTTAATTTTTCTCCCTTTTAATCTATCTGCCCAGATATTCCAGAAGACGAGGCTCAGTACTGGACCAGTAAACTGGAGCGGATTAACACCATGCGGATACATGATGAGGTTAGTTTACTTAAAAGTCTATTTCCTGTTAATAAGTTATGAATTGCTAAGATATTAGAGGTGTTGAATCGCAGTTCATTTAGGTCTAGAGGGGATCTAATGTTGGGAAAGCTGTGGGGAATTCCAACAATGACAGTCTTCCTCTTCCTTTACCTTGAAAGAAGGTAGTTGTGGAATAAGTCTTAAAATGGTAATATGAACCCTTGGTGTCACTCGAAACTAAATTTTACAAGCAGTATAGGACAGTAGCATTTAGTTTTGTGTGTAAAAACTTTTAAAAAGGATCTTTCCTCTGTCATTATTCACTGTTTCTCGCATCCATCCATACTGCAGAAAGCCATGTGACAGTAGAAACAGAAGTAGATGTTAATTTGCACTGACAGGTTACTATACTAGATCACTTTCTGCCACTTATGGTAAAAAAAGATTTTCAATCTGTTTCGCCCTCTGGAGCTGAGGTGCAGCAGAAGATCATGCAGTCGAAAAATTATTTTTCTGTAGTGTAAAACTGATTTACACAAGAAATGTTTGCAGGTCTCATGGGAGCAAGAAATGTTTTGTCTTGTACAACTACTGTTTATGAAACTGCTATTCTGTCTGCTTTTGAAATAATTCTCCTTATTTAATTATTATTTTTACCAAATATTATGTCACAATGTGCACACTGCTCAGTGATGCTGCAGTTAGTGTTGGCACTTTGCTGCCATCTAAAGGAAAATGATAGTTATTACATGATAGATAATTCATGTCTACAGGACTGACTGGCCCCTCAATGACCCCCTTCACACTGTGTGTTTCTGCTCTCCTTTTTTGTTCCATTTTTCTCTTGTGGCAGTATCCACTGCAGGAAGAAGTCCAGAGAAGACGAATGGCGTCTGTGCCCTCTCAGTGTTGTAAGTATAAGTGTAACATTCATGCCACAGCACTTTCACATGTACGTTTGTGTGTGTGTTTTGTGGCTCCTTTGTTCACAAATGTGTCCGTCCACACTGATGTGATGTGGACAAAACATATTTTTTCTCCTCATTTGTTCATGTATTTCATGACCAGAAAAAAAATAAAATCACATCAGCCATTGATCACGCACAGATGCATTTTGACTCTGGCTACTTCAGTGTCACTTATTATAAAAAATATACATGAGACTGCTCTTTGCACTCTACAGAGCTGTGTTTCCTGGCTGTTAAACACTGATGTTACCTTTGAGAAAATACTTCTTTTTAGATTTTTAGTGCAACAACTAAACACTTAATTGTCAATTTTTAATTGCCAACTGATTGGCTGATCATTTATCGGTTTATTTTTTAAGAAAAAAAGGCAAAAGTTTAGCTTCTTAACTGAGAACATTTTCTGGTTTCTTTACTCCTCTGTATCTGCAAACTGAATTTCTTTGGGTTGTGGACAGAACAAGGTGTTTGAGGACATCATCTTGGTCTTACGGACATTTTCCTCCATTTTCTGACATATTATAGACCAAATAACTGATTGATTCATTGAGAACATAATCAACAGATTATTTGACAGTGAAAATAGTTGCAGCCATATAAAAGGTACTTTATAAATAAAGTTTATTTTTAATTTTCAATTATTATTATAATAGTGATCACTCACACTGCATTATGTGAAATTAACTCATCATATAAGTTTGTGTGACTTCATCACATTCCTTCACTTAACCATCCATCACGTCCATCAAGCTTCACAGATTTGTGACGTTCAGTCCCATTACATGTTACATACTCATTTGGCCATCACCACTTACAGTTACTGGCTCTATTCTTTAGTAATAAGTTCGCTTTTCTTCCTGACTTCTTTGAACACTTACCTCCATGCCTCCAGGCAGTTGGAGTTATTTCGGATGGAGTGACCAGCAGAGTACGTATAGTGGTTGCTTTTTTTCCTTGTGACTTGTCATTCACTCCACCCCTGCATGGTATAGGCCTTTCCTTTTTAATAAGAACCACTGCATGTTTGGTTTGTATCCTTTGTTTTGGTCATTGTATTTGAAATTTCACTCATTCAAGTTTTCTCCCAATCAAAATACAAGGTAACGTGTGGGGGTCAATTTTGTTGACATATTTTATGCGGCATTTGGAGTTTCTATTATTCCATTGTCTTCTTTTTGATGTCATTTTCAGCTTGGTGTTCAAGCTTTTTGTATTACATGCCTGCTACCACAAGAGGGAGCTTTTTATTCATTGTTTGGCTCCTCTTCTTTACATCCTGGCAGTGTCCTGCAGCCTGCCTCTACAATAAATGACTGTATGACAGTGGTGCAGATGTGACTTTTGCATGAATCATCCATTTTGTGTCTTGCCCAGTATTTACCCAGTTACTCTTTACAGTTTTGCTCTTCTGAGTTCTTACACTGGCATGTCATTAGTAATTGTGAGGAGTTAGCAGACTGTCTGAAACTTATGTTGAGGGTTTTACTGTCACATTAAACAAATAAATGAACCAAAGCAAAGTATTATATGAAAATCTACTGGATCACTTGAAGATTTTTTTTTAATTCATTTTGGAAATGATCTTGTTATACTAAACTGTTTTTGTTGTCTTTTCCCAGCTTTTGATGACCATGACAGTGCAGTGGATGACCGCGACAGTGACTACCGCAGTGAAACTGGCAACAGGCCCCCACGGTTCCACAACACCTCGCAGACGAATTCATCAGTGCACCAGTACCCCATAGGACGCAGGGTCCAACATCAAACCCTGTCCAGGGAGTCTGACTCTATACAAAGCTATGAGCTAGACTATAGAGAAATGAGGGGGGCCAGGTAAATACACAGACCTCATGCATGTGCGCTCTTTGCTTTGAGGAATCACGTTACGAAAAGTAGCAGAATGCACTAATACAGGTTTTGAAATACTTTTATCTAACAAATACGACCACTGTCATCAAAGAGGCCCCATTTTCAAGCAGAAGTGGCAAAGCCTTAGCTGTGTTATTAACACTTAATCTGTTGCTTGTGCCAGTTTACATACTGTCAAATATAGATATTTTCATTAAGTAAACAATGACATTTTAAGTGTTGCCATGGAAAAATAAAACAATCTTTAACAAAATCAGAGATAAAGCTGCAACAGAGAATGGCTTGCCCTACAAAATATGGACGTGCAAAGGGCAAAGAGCTGCAACTTACTTTCATATAACAACTGCATATGCCTAGATTTTTCATGTGCATAGGCAACAGCATTTATTTCTGCCAAAGAAATAGAAATTATGCATGTTTGCACATTATCAAACAACATGCTTTTGCTTCCATATGTGTACTTTGCTTTTTCATTTGCTGTTCTGTTTCTTTACTTGCATGAACACTTTCTTTGCATGTCTGTTGTGTTTCTAACGCTTATTTTCTCTTCCTTTCTTTCTTCTTTTGATTTGCATCATGTTCCACTGCTTCCTGCATGGCACTTTGTTTTTCTTGAACCCAGACGATCAAACAGTAAGGGTGGAGTAAGAATAATTCCTGTTGACTCAGGTATGGGTGTGGAGGATTGGGAGAATAAATATAAAGTGCCTGACTCAGGCGTCTTGGATGATTATCTGGACGCTGAGCAGAAATTGTGGGAAGACGAAGATAAAAGCATCATCTACCGGATCAGTGACAACCCTTGTGAGTCCAAAGGTAGCAGGTTCTATCAGACAGTAGAATGTGATGCACTCTCCCCTGAGGAAACGGAGGACAAGCCACGAAGACAGAGGCATGGATTTGGTAGTGAAGTACGGTTAGTTTATAAGGAAGCCGGCAGCTTTGAAGATGAAACATCCCCGCCTGAGATTGATATAATTCCCTCTGTCAAAGAGCTACGACAGCAGTCAGACAGAGAAGGTCTTCTTTACAAGACCAGACTGTGGGCCAAAACTGCCTTAGAGGACACACTTGAAAGCTATGCAGCTTTTCGAGAGGAGGAGGCTGCTCGGGAAGAGGCTGCAAGGATCAGGTGGAGGGGTGAATATGGCTCAGTTGGTTCAGATGAGATGCAGTATTCCTTTGGTTCAGAGGAGGAACTAGAGGACCTGACATTCACTGAGGGGGATGCTAGCTATGAATATGAAAGTTACTACTACCCAAGCAAGTATGTGTCACCTTTTGGAGGGCAGGGCTATTCAAGCAGAGGGAAAACAAGTCATGGACAAGATCCTATGTTGTCTCCCGTAGAGGAGCCAAGTGATGAATATGTAGATGCCATGGATGAACTTCAAAACTTAGTTCACTCAGTGTCTGAATACCTGGCAGTAAAAGAGGAGGAAATCAACAGCTATGAATCAATGCCTAAACCAATTAGAAGAAAATTACCAGCACTGCCAACCGATGCTGAAGTTGTGCAACCTGACGACAATAATAGCAATGAGGCCAAACCTGAAGTTCCTGAAGTTAAGGAGGACAGTGCTGTTGAACAGGGCATAGCTGGAGTAAAGAATGCCATGAGTTCATTATTCAGTACAATCACAGGATCAAAGTCTACCACTGAGGTAGAAGCCTCTGGCACAACTCCATCCCCTCAGCCACCACAGGCTGACTCTGGTATTTCAAAACTGCTCTCTTTGATCCCTAAAGCTAGTACTGAACCCACAGAGACCTCTGGTGCCACTGCAACTGATCCACCTACCTCCCAACCATCACCCCAGCCTGAATCTGGCATTGCAAAGCTGCTTTCATTTATTCCTAAAAGTGGTGGTACTTCACCACCAGTGGCCATAGTTCCTCCTGCCTCTCAGGAGCCCTCAACAGAAAAAAAGTTTTCCCTGCAGTCTCTTTTGCCATTTCAGTCCTCTGAACCCAGTCAGCAAGCTGACACTAGTCAGGAGCCGACACCTGCTGGAACAGATGCACAAGAAAGTGCAACCACTTCTAATCAATCCACATCTGGGTTTGAATCAATGTTAGGAAGGTTCAGTCCTTTGAGACTTTTTTCAAGTGCACCACCATCGAGAGAGCCATCACCTCAGCCGTCTGAGCAAAGAAGCGCTTCTGCTACAAGCAATGAATCCCAACAAGGGTCTGTAAACAGATCCCCAAGTCCTCATAGAGAGGGCTCGGAAACAGAGAGACAGTCATCAGGTGAGACAAGACCAGGTTCAGGAAGTGGATCAGTTGAGCTTTTGCCAGATACAGGAAGTGGATCAATTGAGCTTTTGCAAGAAACAGGAAGTGGATCAGTGGAGCTTTTTCCAGAGACAGAGTCATCTGGTGAGCTACCAGATGTTCAGCAAAGAGGAACATCTGCAGTATCTGAACCAAAACCTGAAAGCAGTTCAGAGGAAACTGGATTCTTCAGTCCTTTTAAGAAATCTCTCTCTACCCTAATGTCAACAGCTCCTCCTGAGAACTCCTCACAGACTGACACCAAGCCTGCAGAGGAATCATTTTTGGGCAGCAAATTAAAAATTCCATTCTTTTCCACTGAAAATGTTTCCACACCAACCCCACCAAAAACAGAAGGAGGCATGCTCTCAGGAATTCTGAAGTTTGCATCTGGTGAAGATGCCAATTCCCAGCCTAAAAGTCCATCTCCCAGCCCTGCAAGAACTCCCTCTCCAAGTCGTGTTGCACTGCTTGAAAGTGTACCAAAAGGAAACACTGAAACTGGCTGGTTTTCAAACCTGTTTAAGGTAGCACCAAGTGAACCTGCTAAGGAGCCTACAAAACCACAGATGACTCCCACTGTGACTCTAACCAAACCTAGTGGTCAAACTGAGCCACATCCAGAACAAATGGTCCCTGAAAGCACAGAGAGCACTGTCTGCACAACAGAACAATTATCTCAAGAGCAATCATTGTCTGAAAAAGATCCCCAGTGCAAGGCAAATGTCCAGCCTGACACAGGTGTAACATCTAAAGATCAAGGTCTGTCCAAGCCTGTGGAACAAGCCACATCTCAACCACAAGCCTCACAGACTCAAGGAATTATTTCTGGATTGCTGAAACTAGGATCATCAGAAGATGTGTCATCTGACAAGAAAGCCCAGGGAGGCGATAGTCAGCCTCAACAAGGTGGGCTATTTTCAGGCCTATTTTCATCATCTTCTCCTCAAACACAACAGAATTCTGCCACACAACAGTCAGGAGGACTATTGTCTGGCTTTTTGAAATTTGCCTCTGATAATGTTTCTGCTTCTACAAATCAAGCAGTGTCAACATTGCCAGGAGGCCAATCTGGTCAAATTTCAACTCAAAGGCAAGGACAACCTGCTGTTGCACCGCCACCTACTGGAGGACTCCTATCTGGGCTCCTGAAAAAAGCTACAGACACAGTGACGGGATCTCAACCAACTCAGTCCAGTCAAGAGTCACAACCAGATGCAACTGACCATACAGTGAAAGCAGAAGGACCTGAACAAATACTGAGTCAAGGGTCCACTCCTCCTACTCAGTCCGCAGAGAATTCATCAAGATTGAATAAATTAGATTCAACCGAAGCACCTCCCTCTGACAACGGTCAGCCTGACCAGCAACTAAGACAGCCTGTAGTCTCAGATCAACAACCAAACCAACAGCAAGAGCCTGACAAAACAACAGAAAAATTGCATCCAAAAGCAACAACAACAATGCCTCAACCTAGTGGATTGCTTGGGGGTTTGTTGAAACTCACAGAACCTGCTTCCCAGCCACAAAAAGGACCTCAGGCTACACAATCTACACAACAGACACAGCAATCAGGTAACATGTTATCAGGACTTTTTAACAAGATTGTGGAATCTAATCCTACTCCATCACAGCTTCAGCCAGAGCCTGGTGCTCAAGAGACTAACAAAAAACCAGTGCAGCAAGGACCTCCCCAACAAGGAGGATTCCTCTCTGGTCTTTTTGGAATTGGGGGCCAAGATTCTGCTCCTGCAAACTCAGGCCAGCCTTCGCAAAACCAACAGCAGAGCGGCCCACCTGGGCACCAACCCAATCAGCAAGTGGGCAACAGACAAAACCTACAACAGCAAAACAAAGTCCCTCCACAACAGCCCCCCAGTAGTCCAGGAGGGATGCTCACTGGATTATTTAACAAAATTGCAGATACAGGCAACCCACAGTCTACAGCAGGGAGTCAACCAGGGCAACAGGCACAAAGAGCAGGGCCTAGGACGACCCAGCAACCTCCTAATCAACAAGGAGGCTTCTTTTCTGGACTATTTTCAGCAGGTCCTACCCCTCCAGCACAGCAGCAGCCACCGGTTAGTCATCCAAACCAGCAGCAACCCCAACAAGGTAACCGACAGCCTTTGCGGAGACAAAACCAGATACCTCCACAACCCGCTGCCTCTGCACCAGAGCCACAGCAGGGTGGGCTATTGTCTGGTCTTTTTAATAAATTAACTCCTACAGATAACGTACCACAACAACCCACCCCACAGACTGGGTCTCAACAGGGAAATAAATCAAACATTGCTGGACCTGGTCAATCTGCAGGTCAACAGTCATCTCAATCCAGTCAGCAAGGAGGATTCTTGTCTGGTCTGTTTGGTCAGGCACAACCTCAACAGCAGCAACAGCCTGCCAAAACAGCAAGTCCTCAACATACAGCAACTCAACAGCCTGGTCAAAGTGGAGGCTTGCTTTCAGGTATTTTGAAGCTTGCATCTGGTGAAAATGTACCTCAGGAACAACAGTCAACTCAACCTGCTCAGGCAGGGCAACCAACTGTTAAATCCGCACAAAATCCAGCCCAGTCTGAATCAGGGGGATTATTCTCTGGCCTGATGAACAAAATTTCAGGTACTGTGGAAAATTCATCGTCACCCTCTGATCAGGTAAACCTTCAAACAACACAGCAACAACATCAGCCACGTACAGGACAGGGGCGACCACAGATTCAGAGAACCAAACCAGTAGAGATGCATTCCTCCCAAGATGGGGTCACAGACAGGGATTCAAAAGGTCCAGTTCAAAAAGGTTTCCTCTCAGGTCTTTTTAGTGCCACAGAGGAGCCATCATCACAGACACAGCAGCCATCAACCCCTCAGCTTGGGAAGGAGGAACCAAAAACCAGCACAAGCAGTACATCTCCTGGTTTGTTATCCAGCATTTTCAAAACAGGCCCCAGTGATAGTACCACTGCTGCTCCTGGCAAGGAAACTGAAAAAGGCCTCCTTGATCGTATACTACCAAAGAGTAAGGAGGATAGCCCTTCAAGTACATCAACACCAAGTATTGTTGTGACAGCTACTCCAGGTGTTGATAAATGTAGAGAACCCATGCAATCTCAGGTTTGGCAAGATCCTACAATTTCCCCAACCCAATCTTATCTTGAGGAAATTCAGCGTCTCTTGTATGGGACAGCAAGTGAGTATGGTTACAAGGATCTTTTATACAACTTTACTGAGCATGGTGTTATTCCACCAGAGCTCTATGAGCATCAGTGTCTCATAGAAGCTCTTCTGTGGCAGCAACTCAATGATTATGCCCTTGCTGAGGCCCTTGCCACTCAAGTTCAGGAACGCTCCCAAGCATGCCAAGGGAATATACAGTCAACTGTTATAACACCTCAACTGGAGAATCACATGTGGTTAAATCCCATAGAAATGGACATCAGTAACTTCAATGTACCCTCACATCCTTGGAGGGATGCTGCTGCCCAGCTTTTTGAGAGCAGAAATCGCTTTCTTGAGCCAGATGAAGATCTTGTTTTGTTTGACATGAGTTGCAGAGACAAGAAACCCTGGAGCAGCTGTGACCATTTGAATGATCTTGATAGGAACAGAAAACCCTGGATTGTTGAAAGTAGTGCTCTAAATCTGTCCATGGAAAAACCAAAGACACGGTTTAGTAGATGTCATTCACTTGCAGAATGCAGTGTACAGGAATTCAGCAAAGCAGTGGAAAAAAGTGGCGTTTGTAGTGATGTAAAAGATGAAGACTTTGATTTGAAATCAGCAACTGAGTTTTTAAAACGACTTGCCACAAAAAAGGGTCCAGTAGATTTAACACGTGGTGCTATGGATTTAAGTAGGTCTGCAGGTGCTACAGGTGATGCGGAGGATGAAATGTTTTTTGAGGATTCTGAGTGGTATCAGCAATGGCTTTCTCTATTGGAGCAAGGGATGTGGTGGCCAGCTGAGGCTGGGGACTGTGGATATTATGTTTATACGGATGAGGAATACATTTATTCCCTTTTAACTGACAGAGCTGGTCGACATCTTTATGCCTGTGCTGCACCAGAGGATGTACAAGCTCTGGGGAATATTACTGAAAATATCGCTAATTTTCTGAAACAAGAAAAGGACAAAGTGACCCTTTGTGGTTTTAAAATTCCCCTCTGTACTGAAGATAAAAGTTTCTGGATTCCAGGCCAGCAACATAACAGGTTAGCGCTTTCAGATGCACCCATGGACCTAACTGCTGCCCTTAGAAAAGGTGAAAAAATAATGAACATGAATTTGGAAAGCTTCTCTCAAATGTTTCAGGAATCCATATCTTCTCAAGTAGACCAGCCTGTAGACTTCTCTGTGTACAAGCTTAAAAAGATTAAGATGGACTCAGTTTCAAATAGTTACAGCTATAAAGAGGAGCCAATGGAGGCAGCTGATCTTACTTTAAAGTCACTGAAAGGGGGACGTGGAGGGCCATACTGGAAGAATCAGGGGATAAAGGATTTGTTTACACCCTCACCTGCACCTTCTCCGAGGCATTGTTCAACACAGATCTCTCCAAACAGGCATTACCCAATTCCTGAAATTAGGATTGCACATGTAGGTGATACATCTGCAGACCAACCAAAACAAAAATCAAGCTCCATGTTTTCAACTGTTAGAGGAATCACTGGAACAACTCCTATCACTGATGCAAGTAGAGCTGATAGGCAGTCATCCTCAACACCTGCTACGTCACCATCAGTGTCTAGCAAGGTTTCAGAGACCTCAAAAATTTCTAGAAATCTTCCTGAGACCCCACCAGCTTCAAAAATACCAGGATTGGTATCATCGGGAAGGAAACTGCCTACACCACCAACTCTTAATAAAGCTACTTCGGTTCTTTCAGCACAGACAACTTCTGTTAGGAGTTTACCCACTACATCTGCTTCAACTGTAGCCGTGCCTTCTGTTTCCCCACAGAGACCCCAGCTTGCAAGGCAGCCATCTCAGGCAGACAAACCTAGAGTATTATCACAAGCAAATAAGACTACAGTCACAGGGATGAGTGACATTAGCAAAGTCAGTAGTACTTCAGCGGTGGACCAAACACCCTCCATGCCTCCAAAGGAGTCACAACATTCATCTAGGGAAATTACACCTCAGTTACATATACTGAATGACACCTCAGTTACATATAATGACGCCCACCTTTACAAAAGAAATCCTAATTTTGGCATTCCTAATGACCCTCAAATGGGCATTAAAGTCCTAGATTTTTCTGCCACAATTAATAAAAACAAAAATAGTAAAGAAAAAGATGTAACAGATGCTAATGTAGAATCCAAACAAAAAGATGAAGTTGTTGACTTTACAAAGTATAATCTGAAAAGATACAAAGAAAAAAAGCAGACAGATACTGAGGCAAATGCGGACTTGACTGACAAGACCACGGTTGCTGTAAATCTTACTAAACAGGCTGAGGAAGAAGAAGATAAAAAGCATGACGTAGTATATCCCACATTACAACAAACTCCAACAATTTCAATATTGAGAACAGTTTCTCAGACAGACTACAGGCCAGTTAATCAACAATACAAACCAGCGGGAAAATTGTCCCATCCAGAGGTTAGAGTTGGCCATACCTCTTCTACAATGCATATCCAAAGACCACTGGCCTCCCACAGTACCTCTAAAGTCCAGACTAACCAAACTGATGTAACAGCCTCTGGCAAAGGTGCAATAAACATTTCAGCCAAACCGTCTCCTACATCGTCCAACGAATTACCAAAGAGTTCTGATAGTAATGTAATGTTATCAGCAACAAGAAGCTCTTCAATTACTCAGATTTCCAGTAAAGCAGTGAGCCTTGATGGAGGTCACAAAGAACCTGCAAAAACTGGATCACTGCAACCTGTATGTACCACACCATCGATACGCCCTGTTATGAAAAAACAAGTGGACCCTCAGGGACAGCAACTTAATTCTTCAGTCAATGTTCATCTTAAGATGCAGCAAAGCCCACCAGTAGTTACAACTGGTTTAGGTCAGCAGGTCCCTGTTGACAGTAGGAGAACAATTTCTACACCTCATTCCTATCTGTCCAGTGGAAAGGCTCAGCAATATCAGGAAACCACTGCACCAGCCAACTCAATTAAAACTACAATTGATCTGTCTGCCAAGACAACAACCCAAAAGACTCTGCAAACTGTTGTGCCACCAAAGGACCCTGTCACTGAGGCACTGCCATTGACAAAGAGAAAATCATCAACTTCTGAGGAGGCAGAAATAAGTTTCAGTCCTCATGAATCCATTGACTTGTCATATAGAGTGGTATCAATTGAGCCTCAGGGACAAACAACAGAGGATATTCATTCAGTACCTGCTGAGGAATATCATTCTCACACTATTACAGATAATCAGGCAAAGTGCTCTGTTCGTAAAACCGAGATTCCACCTGGTAGTAGGAGGGCATTGTTACCAAGACAGCAGTCTATTATAAGTCAGTCGTCTGAATCCCTTGAAATGTTTAAACCACCCCATCAAGCCACAGCACCAGCCAACACAGTTAAGGCCACACTTGACATGACTTATAAAACTTCGGCTAAACCGAAGGAGGTGGTTACAGAAGTAAGAACAACTAACACTGATACTGAAGCCATGCCACTGATGAGAGGCAAGCCAAGTGCCCGTGAACTTGCACGAAAAGATTCTGTTGGTGTACCACTAGTTGTAGATATCCCCTTTCAGGAACCTCTTGGTGTTATACAAACCAGCTCCCCTGCAAATGCACCGCTGGAGTTTGAGAAGAAGACTCAATGCCACTCAGATTCTGTTCTTTATCAACAATATCTGCAGAGCAAACCTGGTGTCTTTGAACAGTCAGATCATTCAACTTTACAGTCAGCAGCCACTGTTAAAACACATCAGATATCCACATCAACAAAACCTGTCACAGCTGCAGCCCTGGATATGTCACCCAAGCCATCCCAAGCAACACTGAGGAAGACAGTGCCAGAATATGAGTCTACTCAAACTGAAGCAGTTTCGCTTGTTAATAAGCCAAGTGCAAGAGCAATTGCAAGAAAAGATTCTGTTGGTGTTCCCCTGGTAGTTGAACCAACACCACTGGAATCAGCATGCCTGAGGCAACCTCAAACCTTGATCACTGTGCAAAAGCAGCAAACCCTGGACAGAAACATTGTCCCTGTTCTGCATCAACCACTTCCCAGTGGTATAAAAGTGCAGTGCTCGAGTGTAAGTGACACCAATGGTGTGTCAGAGTCCATTATCCAACCATATCCTCTTTCTACTGCTCCAGCAAACTCTGTTAAAGGCACATTAGATATGTCAACAAAGCCATGTATATTAGACACTGTGCTGAATTATTCCGATCCAGTATCACTTATAAGAACAAGGCCATCAAGCTTTGCATACTCTCAAAGAGATTCTGTTGGTGTTCCACTAATTGTGGATACACAGCCCTCCCAGGAGCAACCTAAAAGACAACAAACACAAGTAGGATCACAAAGAGAGATGCAACAAGGATTTGTGCACAGTGGATCTCAAGAAATAGATCAAAGAGCTTCAGCTCCTGCCAACTCCATCAAAAGCTTCGTAGACATGTCTCCACAACCACAGCAGAAACATTATGAAACAGCTCACGATACCATGTCAACTGGAGCTGTGTCATTAGTCAGAAACATGGCAACTGTAAGGAGGGATGGTTCTGTTGGTGTGCCACTCATAGTGGAGCAGTCTTCACACCAACAAGGAATACATGCCTTGAGTGGAGTCACAACAACTGAGACACTGCATAGGCAGATATCTACCTACCACAACAATGAGGTCTTTCCTGGTTCAAGGACCACCCTCAAGGACACACACCAACAAAATAAACCAGTAGACTTCTCTGCAAAAGATAGCCTAGCTACAACTAATATTTCAAGTAATTACACTCAACCAGAGGATGGACAACCCATGAATTTCACTAATATCAAAGCAAAGAAAGAAAAACTTGAAAGAAGGCAGACAGGGAGGCAACTGGAAAAGAAAACAATACTGGGTATTATTGATCTAACTATGGATCCTCAAAACAAAACTACAGTTACTGATCTTCAAGATGCAAAGGATCTTTCCTTTCCTTGTGCATCTTCTCTGTCTCAAAGTAGTCTTTATGATCAGCAGGAATATATGCCTCAAACCACTGTTAGGGAGGTCATAGAAGATGCAACCATTTCCCAAACTCAGATGTCGCCACAACATATGGATTATTCCACTGATAAACAGGTCACAACCCAACCTGGAACACATTACAGGAGGCAGTCAGGAATAGGATTGTACTCTGCCCCAGTGAATACTGCAGTTCCTTCGCCGGTGCCTATTCAATGGAAGATACAGCCTCCTCTGAATTTGGCTTCACAGGCTAAACAGGACAGTGCATCTACTACAATCTCACTAAACAGTGTATATCAACAGGTTGAATCCAAGAAGCCTCATCAGTTGCCCCCAAACATACCTCAGCCCCAAACACAGCATTCAGTCCCACAACAGCAATACCAGCAACCTGGTGTGGAAATTGGTTGGACTTCATCCAGTGGTAGACCTCAACCAAAGTTGCAAAGGCAAGATACAGCTGTCCAGCATGGCAGGACCTATGGGCCCAAAATTCTTATCAAGCAGCCAACTGTGGAGAGCTGTGGGAGCATGGATGAAAGCCCATCATATAGTGGAGCAATTACAAGTAATGAACAGGCATTGCCTCCTTTTTCTACCCAGCAACCATATGGAGGATTCCAAACTGTTCCTACCCCACAGTCTTTGCCTGCTTCAGTTATTCAGCAGGCACATGATAGAAACAGAACTGATCCTTCTCAACAGTCTTTTGACGTGCAGCCAGTGCACAGCAATGCAACTACAGATCGTTATGCAAAAGAACCTCTTCAGCTTTCAAAACAACCTGATCCAAGCCAATGCCCTGTCACTGTTAAGCAATATCAAATACCAACTGTGCCCACAAGTACTGTGGCTCCAATTCAACATGTATCAGAGGTTGGTGCAATTACATCACAACCCACCACAAAACATGGTCCAATGCCTGTAAAACAAGTGAGGAGTAGTGATCTGAACCAGCGCTTTGGAGCTGAAATCCAAGGACGAGATGTATCTCAAACACCAGCAGGATCCACCTCTGTTAAGGGATTGATTTCTTTATATAGTGGTTTTGGTTCACAACCTTCTGTCAGTACAAAACCAGTTGCTGTTACATCCCACATCGCTCAGACTGTGTCTATGCCTTCAGACCACAGAATGCAAGTTACTCCAACACAGACCCCTGCTGTTAGCCATGTTGCAGTTACTTCTGATAAGGAAACAACTTCTGCATTGAGCACATCTCCCGTGCACTGTGATGTTAAAAAGACAATTTCCCCAGAAACCCCTGCTGTTAAAATACCAGAGACAGATGACTTAAGACCACAATTGCCTGTTGTGTCAAGTTCTCTGGCGAGCACACCAGTACTTGTTAGTGACCAAGGTGGCTCTGCTGTTAAATTACCTGCTTCCTCACTATCTGAATCATCCAACAATCAATATGCAGCCATGCAGACAGAGTTGGTTGAAAAAGATTTGGGCCCTCAAACATCCTCAGTGACATCAACTCCCTTTAATGAGTCAACAATGCATGGTTTCAGGTCTGTTTCTCAGGACTGTCAGCAACCACAGGCAACATTAAATTCAAGTCCAGCAAGAGAGACACCAAGAAAAGAATTGGCCCATCCTGAATCTTCACCACCAGAAACCATGACACCCAAAGGAATTCTAAGTGGAGGCAGCTCAGTAGAACCATTGTCAAAGGATGCATCTAGACCAATTACCGAAGAGGTCATCGCAGATAACATGTCTTTATCTGAATCAGGCATGTCACAGCAGCAAACTTCAGAAGAGACCAAACAAACTATATTAACGGAGTCTGTCAGCACTGGATTAGGTGAGGTCTCTACTGTATCTGACATATCACAGGAGAAAATCAGCCAACCAAGATCAATCTACATTGGCATTAATGACTCAAAAGTACCTCCTGTTGATATGGAAATTGAACCAGGTGAACCAAAACCTTATATAAGACTACCCCATATTTTTGTGTCAGCAGCAAGTTCACCAGAAGAAGAGGCAGATGAATACGAGTTTAGTCAGTGTAGCAAGCCTGAACTGCCAGAAGCCAGTTCTCCTGAAGATACCACTCTCACTGCAGTACCACTACCAGACCGTAAGGATTCTTCACCTGCTGATATTGTTGCAAAGTCTGATATACTTGAGGATGCGAGGGCTACAGAAATCTGTAAAGCAGAGGCATTCATTGAATCAGAGCAGGTCATGACCGATTCAACAGAGAGGCCACCTGCGCTGACTACAGCTGATTTAACCCATGCTAATGAGCATGACTCACAGCACAACCTGGCCACGAAAAACTCAACCATAGAAGCTACCCTATCAGAAGCTGAAATTAAAGCAGAGACCACTGAGATTTGTGAGGGGCCATTGGAGTTGTCTGCCAAGGACGAAAAATCAACAGCTCCAGACACAGCACCACTTGAAGTACTTAAACCTCTCAGTGATCTGGCCTGCCAGGTTGAAAACACAACTTCAGAGCCAGCACCACCACAAGGTGCTGAAATTCCTGAAGAGTTAGCCCACAAGGATGAAAGCACAATTTCAGATGTTGTATTACCTGAAGAAGTTCAGTCTCTTGATAAGTTGTCACCAAAAGAAGTACCCTCTGCCCCAGATGTAAAATCAACTGAAGAAGTTCAACAGCTTCATGACAAAACTGAAAGGGATTCCACTGTACCAGCCCCTGAGCCCAGTCCTGACAAACCTCCCACAGAAGAAATCACTACATTCAAGGAGGATAGTTCAGATGTCAAGGTTGATCAGCCCGAGGCTGAAGAGCCTAATGAGCAACCAGGAAAAGGCATATTTTCTATGTTTAGTGGCTCGACTGCAACTCCACAGCAGCCATCCTCCCAAACTGGATTATCCATACTTGGTGGCATTCTTTCTGGCCCATCTACCAAAGACACTCCTGGCTCAGGGTTACTTTCAATGTTGGGTGGGTCAAATGCCCCATCTTCACCTGGATCTAATGACCCACAACCACCACTGTCAACCCAACAAGAGACCCAGGGAAAAGGTTTATTTTCTATGTTTGGTGGATCCAGTAGTCAGCCACCACCCAGCCCAAGAGGTCCGACTAGTGGAAGTGAGCGACCCAGAGGTCCTCCACCCAAAGAATCTCCAGGCAAAGGCCTATTTTCCATGTTTGGTACATCTGCACCACAGCAACCACCTCCTAGAGGTCATCCTGGGGACGCCACACCAAGAGGACCTTCCACTGCATCTTCTATATTCGGTGGAATCCTCCCAGGTTCTACTACAAACAAAGAAACTCCTGGTGCAGGTTTGTTTTCCAAGTTCGGAGGCCTTGCCCAGTCCCAAACTGGACCTAGAATGCCCCCACCAGGAACAGGTCGTGCCCAGTCCCAAACTGGACCTAGAATGCCTCCACCAGGACCAGGTCGTGCACAGTCCCAAACTGGACCTAGAATGCCCCCACCCGGACCAACAGTTACACCACCAGGACCCAGAGGTTCAGAGCCCTCAGGAAAAGGACTATTCTCAATGTTTGGTGGACAAAGCCAACAAGCATCAGAAGCACATCCTGCAGCTTCTAAACCAGCTGAATCAGAGGGTGGTTTCAAAGTTTCCTCTGTGTTTTCACTTGGTGGGAATTCTGATGGTAACAAATCTAAAACAGGTTTTGGCCTATTTGGAATGTCTTTCATGGAGGAAACCAAGACAGAGCCAGAAACAGTTGTTCCTGTGAAGGAGGAGATTTCCTCAGAACAAGTGAAACCCCCAGACACAAAAGAAGAAAATGTACCCTCTGAGCCTCAATCTACATCATCAGTTAAGGTGGAACTCCAAGAAGAGCAGGCATGCCAAGATGGTCAATATTCAACTTTGGACATCAACAAAGATAACAATGAAAGTCCTGTTCCCCTTACAGAGCCACATCTGGAGGTGGACAAAACTGCCACAGTGCAACAGCACTTTTCTCATAATGGAAATGCCTCAGTTGTGGTTGAAGCTTCTGTCACAGACATGCCAACTGTGATCAGTAATCTACCAGAGGAAGAGACACCACAAACTGTAAAACAAGTAAGTGAGGAACAGTCAGACATTCAAAGTGAATATAAAGAAATGAAAGATAGCACAGAGGCTGGAAAAGAAGTTGAAATTAAGAGCACTGGTGATGAAACTGACACAGCTGCCATCAAAAGCCCATTAGAAAAAACTGAAGACATGCAGATAATGAAAAGTGTTGTCGATTGTACTGACAAAAACACAACATCAGATAATGTGGGAGTGGAACAAGAGAAAGCTGTTGCTGAAGGAGAAATAACAATTCCAGTGATAGAAAAGCAAACTGAGGAGCCACAGGGAGTGGCTGGTGAAGAGCAAATGGCAGTTGCAGATGCTGAAAAATCAGCTGAGGAGCCTTTGAAAGTACATGTTAAAGAAGAAACAGCAGTCGAAGATGTGGAAAAATTAAATGAGGAACCTTTGAACGTTGCTAGTGACGAAAAAACAGTAGTTGCAGTTGTGGAAAAATTAAATGAAGAACCATTGAAAGTTGTTGGTGACGAACAAGCAGCTATTGCAGATGTGGAAAAATCAATTGAGGTACCTTTAAAAGTTGTTGGTGATGAAGCAATAGCTATTGCAGATGTGGAAAAATCTACTGAAGAGGCAACTGTAGCTGATTCAGTGATAGCAATTACAGAGAAACCTACTGCAGAACCCATTGTGGGTGGAGTTATAACAGAGACAGCAGTTTCAGAACAAGTAAAACCTATCGAAGAGGACTTGAAATCCATACCTGAAGAAACTGCGAAGGAACCAATTGAGGCTAAAGTAGAGCTTGCAGAGGCTAGTAAAGAACCTGTGCATGGATTAGAGAAACCTGTTGAAAGTAGTAACTCTGTTGCAGTGATCTCCTCATCAGATGAGGGAAAAACTGTTGCTAGCAACTCACCAGAAATCATGACATCTCAAGCTGAGGGGCCTTTGAAAGGTCCATCGTTGGGACCTGCTAGTCCTCCACCACAGCAACAACAACAGCAGCAGCCTAGGCCAGGCATGACTAGGCCACCTGGGCCACAAGGACAAAGGATGGGAACACCAAGGATGGGAGGGCCTCAGATGGGTGGCCCAAGAATGGCAGGACCAAGAATGGCTGGACCAAGAATGGCTGGACCAAGACAGCCAGGACCACAGAAACCCCCTGAAGCAGCTCCATTTTCTGGATTTATGTCCATGTTTTCTACCCCAAATACCCAAAGTAAACCACCAACTGTTGGTGGATTTTTTTCAAGTTCGCCTGGTTCATTCTTTGGGTCATCACCTGCTCCTCGTCAGCCACAGCAACCACAACAGCAACAACAACAACAACAGAAAAGCTCATTTTTTGGACTTCCAAGTAGCATTGCTACAGAATCCCTTACTAGCGACCTATTTGGTATATTCAAAGGTCCTGAAACTACAAAATCTGAGGAACATCAACATTCTGGCACAGAGTCAGGACAGGGGGATCCTAGTGCAACAGTACCAGTCTCGGGGGGCACTGAAAAGACAGATGCAGAGAAGACACTCCTATCGGGAGATGAACATGTTAAAAGCTCTGAGGACTCTGAGGTACCTGAAAAAGGATTACTGGAGGAGGCAGAACGAAAAGACAAAACAGAGGGAGAAGAAAATTCTGTTACCGAATCCACCATGACAACGGCTTTACCTGAGAAAGAAGCCAGGAATGATGAGCATGAGCACTTAGAGGAAACAGGTTCTGCAGTGTCAGACAAAGTCCCACCATCCCCAGCTCCTGAAACCAAGGGCATGTTTGAAATACCAGGTTTGACTGCCTCTAAATTTGGCTTTATGTCTGTAGCTGCTGAGGGCACATCTTCTATTGGATCCCTTTTCTCGTCCACTCCACCTCCAGCCACTGGTACGAAGACACCACAGCCGCAACAGACAGACGGTGGCCTCTTTTCTGGTTTTAAAAGCATTTCAGCTGGTATCTTCCAGGATGAAAAGTCAACTGGAAAGGAAGAACCATCATCCGGTCCATCTGTGTTTGGCATGAAACTTGGCTCAATGTTTGGGAACTCTGACCCTCCCAAAGCTGAATCTCCCCCTCCGGTGGTCACAGCCCAAGCTGAGCCCCAAAGTCCAAAACCTGCGGACGAAGTTTGCGAGCCAGAGTCTGATAAACTTTCCCCAGGTTCTGGAGAAACTGAAGAAGCCAGTGATACAGAGGGACCAACAGAAACTTCAAAAACAGGAAGCTGTGACACCTTAGCACAATCACCACAGTCTGGCCTCCCCTCTGACCCAGTTTCCTTAGCAGAAGGTTTGGATAAACCCCAGGTAAAGATCACATCATGTGAGGCAGATAAGAGAGAAGTTGATACACCTGACACCATGCATGCAGATCTGGGCACAGAGCAACCAAAGGACCTGTTGACAAAGGAAGTCACGAAAAGGCTAGTACAATTTGTATGATAAATGGTGTTGTCCGTTTATCATGGTGATGTAGACAAATGTCTAGCCCCTTACTCTTCCCTCCCATTCAGAGCTTTCCTTTTTACTGCATTTGATATCAGTAGATCTGTATTCACCTTCTTTACCTTACCTTTACCTTGACTTTAAAATCCAAGACATGTTAGATTTAAACATTTTTAGATTTACTTCATCCAAACCAATATCTGGTTTAGAATGTAATGCATACCCACCTCACAGCCACATTGTAAATAAAACGATTTAGTAAACATCCAATTGAGTTTCATCATCAAAGCAGTAGGGAAGGAAATTATCACATCTGCATGAGTGGTGCTCAACATTATGTGTTAATGTACTGGAGCTATTTTGTACTTACCGCACCTCAGTAATAGCTTTCCTGACAGTGATGGAAGTGCAATGAAAGAGGAAACTGATGGTCTTTATTTACGTTTCACTTGTGAGGCGTGTATAAAGCCCCTCCTTCCTCTGTCCCCTGCAGTGCTCTGAATTATTCTCCAAGCCTCAGCCAATTTGTTTATATGAATTAAAACTCTGATAGATTTATGATGGGGTGGCAGTGCACACCATGAAGGCAGCCGGGACACTGGAATAAAAGGACCAGTGAGAAGTAATTTGGCCTACAGCCAAGACAAAGTAAATCATGCCAGTTAAAGCACAGAGCCACTTTCATTGTTAGCAGTCTTAATCATCCAGCCACAGAGAACTCTTATTCACTCAGCTACTTATGAGTTTCATCAAGCAGGTTAAGTGTATCCCTACTGCTTTAACAGAGTTCTTAACCTTTATGCTTCAATCTTATTAAAAAGGTTAAAGAATTGTGAATAATGTGCATTTACCATTGTATGGTACATACATTAATAGATCCTGTAAACGTACTGTAGTAGAGGTAGGTGAATCAAAAAGGTTATTTCTTTGTCCTGCACTCACACACAGGCTTTTAGGCAGCGCCTTTAGAGCTGTGAAGAAAGTGTAATAGCTGGTCTCATTATCAACACAACGCTTTAAACATGCAGTAAGACCGAGAGGGCTGAGGACCTCTCAGGCCTATCTTGACATGATTGTTAAAGAAATCTGCACTCAGCTTTTGTTATAGCTCAGTGGTTCTTCCAGACCCCCATTGGTAAGATTCCACTTCAGGGACCTCCATCTGAAAAGATTCTGGTTATTAGAGATGATTAAGACAAAAGTGCTACAACTGTCAACTACAATCGGAGAGATAACCATGGAAAAGGTGAAAGCTATGATCAGAATAGTCACTCTTATGACTCTTATCATGTTGGGCTCACATCTATAATGAATTAGATAGCTAAAATAAACTATTCCCCGGTTTTGTAGAACTCCTGGAATTCCCCCAAGGACCCCTGGTTGAGTACCACTGATTTAGGGTGCTTTCACACCTGCCCTGTTTGGTTCAGTTCAGTCGAACTCAAGTTCTTTTGCCCCTAAAGTGCGGTTCATTTGGGCAGGTGTGAACACAGCAAAAACAAAACTGGACCAGGACCTTCCTGAAGAGGTGGTCTCAGTCCAGTTACAAACGAACTCTGGTGCGGTTTGTTTGTGGTGAGAACGTGTTGCGACCTGGATCTGAACCAACTGCAGTCACATGACACATTGTTTGGGTTAAACATGAGCATGTTACAGTCCTGGAGGATTATTAATGTGCACCTCCTCCTGTACTGCCTTAATATGCACATTCAGCACATCCAATGCATCAAAACATTGTTTTCTAGTTGGAGCCGCGCCTCGTTTTCAAACTGTATGGTTTGACTAAAATGAACAATGACAGCAATATAGTCCACGATGAGCAGCGCTAAAATCAACCTGCGTAGTTGTCCCTCCATTGTGACATTAGAAAGTGTCACATTTATCTTGCAAGTGTACTCTTCTTCAACGTTTGCTTTACTTCCTGGATTTTTCCCACATGGAAATTCTGACCAATCAAGAGCAGCTTTCTCACACAAGGCATTTGATCTGGTCCGCTTGTAAATGCTGCCGTGAGAACATGAACCAACTCTAGGCAATTATACAACTTTGCAACAAATTAGTCCCTGATTCAGACCAAAGTAAGACAACTCTAGGTCTGAAAGCACCCTTAGCATACCATACAGAACCCTGTTAGTCTTCCCTGTTATGTGTCACTGTCTACCCTGGATGTGATGATGATGAGCTTCTTTTACCCCGAGTTTTTATTTTAATAAATAAATCAAATTGTTTCCTTCCAAAATCACTGTTCCACACTAAAAGTGGAAACCTTTTTTTTTAATCAAAGTACAGAAAAAGACATTTTCTGCTATAATAATTTTCTGATTATCTGAATTTTTGAAAAACACATGAATCTCAAGTGGTGATTTCCTAAATTTCCTAAATTTTGGAATTAAACTTTTTGATTCTATAATTACAGTATAATACCATGTTGCTTTCCCAAATCACCACCATATTCTAACTCTCTCTCATTTTCCTACAGCCCACCAGACAGCAGTCGCTTTGATTCATCAGGCAACCTTAGCCCAGCCAGCTCCCAGCTCAGTTCTGAGCCTGAGGAGCGCCGAGATCCAGATACCCGCCACCCAAGCGCCCTGCGTCCTCCTCTAAGTAACCAGAAGTCTACCTGGGATGAGGAAGAAGAGGAGGAGGAGGAAGAGGTTGAGAAAGAGCTACATCCACTACCAGAGCCTGGTTCCAACAAAGATTTGAAGGACTCGTCTGTCATCCTGCCCAAGCCGATCTTGGACAACCGTGATAACAAGACTCAGACTAAAATCAGGTATGGGAAAAATATACACATCTGGGTTTCAAAAAAACTGGTTTTACATTCCAGTGAGCACAACCTAAAAAAAGGACTGGCCAGCTCACTCAGTGTAAAGGTCCATGGTACAAGCAGGCAGTCCAAAAATGCATCCAAGGCATTCCTACAGTATATAAAAATCCTTTATTGATTCAAGGATAAACCAACAAGTTTTGACTAGAGAGTTTTCATCAGCATTTTTTAAAAAAAAATCAATGTCACAATACTTAACATTGAAATTCCTGTCTTTTTTCTTTCTGTAATACCAGGTAAATGGTTTTAAATGTTTGATGATTCATACTGCATTCAGGAGCATTTACAAAAGTTCACCCAATGAAATAAGACTTTGGTCCACTAGCTATCCACACTGGTCATATGAAACTGCACTTCATGGGTTGCAGTAGCTAACAGAGCAATATGTAGAGAGACGTGTTTGGATATCAGTGGGAAAAAACATTTTCATTACCAAAACAATGTGGCAGAGGTCTCATTCTTTCATCTCTCCCTTGTCCTCCGTCTTATATAACAGTGAAGGAGGCATGTGTGAAGCCAGTCCCCCTCCTCAGTAGTCCAATCGAATGCAAATGTTCAAATATTCTATTTCACTGGGAAATATGTCACAGTACAGAACCTAAAGATGGTCTAACTTCATCTTCACTGGGACTTTAAGAGTTAGTTGGTGGGAAGACAGTGAGGGATTATGTGCATGAAGGTGGACGTGAAACGTTTACTTGTAATGTTCCTCAATGCATGGGTTGACGACGTGAATCCATCAGCACACCTTAAATGTAAATGTGACAACTTTGACAATCCATTAGTTTTTATTGTCTTAGAAGCACTAAATGGGGCTTATCGGTCACATTCACACACAGTCACACACTGGTGGCCAAGGATACCATACATGGTGCCACAGGCTCCGTTATCATTCGCATGCACACACACACTGATGGAACAGGCATCAGTAGCAATTTGGGGTTCAGTATCTTGCCCAAGTGAGATGCAGACTGAAGGAGCCTGGGATCTAACCACCAATCTTGTGGTTATGTAGCACTGACAAGGACCATAGCTCAGGGCAACTGGCATCTCCAATTTTGGAAGACAAAACAATGGAGCTGACTGACCCTCCTGTGATGTGCTGTGTATAGGATAGGTTCACATTTTTAAAAACTCAGCCTTGAAGCAATAGCCAGGTGCTTGTTGAATACAGTTTTGCACAGGACGACAGATTTTGCCCCCATAACTTCCATTGGAAGCATTTTATGTTATCTCTGATGATTACAGCAAGTAAACACAGTTTCGTTCTTCGTTACGACAATAGTATTATTTTTAGACTGACTTGAAAAATCTTTTTACTGTAAAATTCAAGTGTGCCATCTTTTTGAAACTTCTCCCTTTGAAGCTGTTGATCTTTTTTGCTTCATCTCTCTCAGTTTCTTTGAGGATGGCCCTCCACCGTGCTCTCCTTCCAAAGTTCGCTGGCTGAAAGCATACAACAAAGTGAGAGTGCAGCTCCTTGAGGTAGGAAGGCTGGCTTTCTTTGCACACCCCAACTACTCTCCCTTTGTCTTTTTCTCTTTCTTACACAGTCAAACACACACACACACACAGATTTGCATATACATACAGATTCAGATGTACAGGCACATGAACATTGCTCTTTCTCTCCTCTCTCGTGCAATTGTACTATCTCTACCTCTTTCCCCTATGGGTTGGTTGAGTTTTCAGTCATGCCACAGCAATTTACACCAATTTTGTGCTCCTTAAGGATTTCCACTTTGATCTGGTAAACCTCTTTTGAGCGTGGGTTTCTTCAGATCCAGCTATCACTCTGCTGTTACAGAAAGTTTTTAGTTCCAAGGCATGGAACTGTGACTTAAAACGACCCCTCAGATTATAGTAGCAAGCTCCTGGGGGTGGATTACAGTTGACTGTGGTGTTGGGGTCTGTATAAGTACTGCAAATGTCACAGCTATCTGTTGTGGCTTTTTCTTTTCAATGTCATTTTGTGTAAGTCATTCTATGAACTAATTACTAAAACATTGTGTATGTATCCTCATAAAACCCCTTAATATGGCAAACTCTGCTGCCTTCACTCAGCTTGCCTCAGGCCGTTGCTGTCGAACAGACCTTTGAGGTCTGATTGTGTTTTCCCGTTAAGGTTGTGTGCACAACTAATAAAAACACTGGATGGCTTTTCAAAATTTCTTGAAGGCCATGCAGGAAAAACAAAAAAAAATAGAGAGATACCAATTTGAAAAACACTTGGACATTGTAACAAACACTGAACGGAAAGACCAAATAATAGTTAGTCAGGGAAAATAACATTATGTGTGCATGCATGTGGTATGTTAACTTGGCATCTCACTCGTTCTCTGTTTCTGTGGAGAGAAGGTCTCATCAGACACATCTCACGTCTACACTATGTTTAAACTCTTGAAAGATATAGATTTATTTGCAATCTAATTGTTCCACAGTCGAGATCTTGATAATCAAATTTAAAAGGAAGGTAGTCTTAAGAATCAAAGAGGATGTGGCTGGTAGAGTCAGGCTCAGGGCTTTTGTTGCTTGTTGGTCCCCATTCCCTAATTTCCTGTCATCTCTCCTTTGACAAGTCTGTACGACAGGCATACAAAGCACCAAAATATTTTAAAAGAATTAGAGAGGGTGCAGAGTGCCTTGTTTTGGGGGTTGCAGGACAAAACAGGGATTGTAATCTTCACTGTAATCTCTTGCTGTGTCCGTGAACCATTTACTGAAACAATACATATCCAATCATCATCATCCAAGAGGCTTCCTCAGCTCTAACGGACTGGTGCGGAGTTGTAGGCTTTAAACTCTGTGTTGGTGTGAACCCTTACAGAGTCGTTAAGGTCACATGTGAGTCGTTGACCCACCCGGCCATCTTGTGTGTCGTTAGGCTTAGATGGGTCCAGGTGTGAATGGGTGTTAAGTCATCTGGGGAGGGATCCCAAGACTGCATTGGAGGTGGTTGATAAGTGGTGTCGCAGGCCAGCCCCTCTGTTTAACGATGGTCGTTCGAGATTGACGTAGATAGCTTCTTTCTTGCCTCTTTCAAACCGTCTGTCTTCTCTGGCCAAGATGTGAACATTGCTGTCCTTGAAGAGCCCGGTCTCACTCTTAAGTTATCAAAATCCGGCGCTTGGGCAGTGACTTGCAGCATCAGAAACCAACAAAAAAGGTGTCCTTTAACGTTGGCATGATACCCAACTGGTTGCCGTTATAGTTCAGCCGCACCCAGTGGTGTCAGGGGGAAACGCGGCGGGACTTAAACGTGGTTTAAGTCCAACTGGGGCAGGCGGGAGGGATGGTGGATGGGTTTTCTAAAGCCAACCCTGTTCTTTCTTCCTAAACCCAACCACGTGTTTTCATTGCCTAAACCCAAGCAGTTTGTTGAAGGAAATCGGATGTGAATCTTACAAGAAGACGCTGCATGTAACAGGCAGAACTTGACGCACCCAGGGTACCTTTCAATTTGTACTGGACATAGATGTCAATATGTGACGAGGTCGGAGTGATTAAGTGTTGCCTCAAAGATGTCCCTTCTCCTTTAGACTTAAATGGACAGCTGAGTCTTGACCTGAGGAGCCAGCTTGCCTGTGTTGTGCCATGCGCTTGTGGAGTGGTTGTTCTGTTTCACAAATGTAAAAATCTGTGCAGTCATCTACTGCACGAAAGTATGAATGTTGGTCCTTTGACCAGAAAACCTCTGACTGAAACAAACAAAAAAAAATTTCCATGGACATTCAGGGAAACCAGGAGATAAAACCTTGCATACACACAGCTGGACACACTCACACACTTGTTTTTTAAGGACTTGTGTGAAAATATTACGCTGACATAGATTTATCCATTGGATGTCTATTTTAACCCAACCACAATTGCCACATGCATAACTGACACCCTTTCCTTAACTCATCCAGGTGTAATCCTAACTTTAACCCAGAAACACAATGTAATTAGTACACACACACACACACACACACACACACACACACCACTGCAAGCCAGGCTTTGATTACATGCTGTCCGGACATGAACTGTTACCCCTGCTGCCCCTCCTGTTGGCTCCTCCTGGTTTGATTGGTCCAATCTATTCATCTCTGATTACCTTTGAGCCGAAACCCGTATCTATTTGTTTTCCTTGCACCCCCAGACCAATTTTTCCACACTTGAAAACCACTCTCATGTCCATTTTTATTTAAAATTACAATCTGTTGACATGGACTCTTAGAAATCTCATTTGTTTCTTATCGAATAGAGGGAAACAAATAAAGCTCTGAGCGGAATTAAATCTCGAGAGATTGCTGACTTGAAAACATAGACTGACAAATAACACAAACTTAATTCAGTTGAGCTACCAAGAACAAGGGGACAAGTGGGTTCAGGGCCCTGTGTTAGCAAGCATCCACGTTATTGAAGTGTCCTTGAGCAAGACACAGAATCCCTGTTGTCCAGTGGCTCCTCCTGTAATCCGACCTACCTGATAGAGTGCTGAGAGAAATGAGAATTTTCCTACTGGGACCAATAAACTGTTAAATAATTTATGACTCTTCTCCCAAGAAAGACTCTCCGATTGCTTAAACAATAAACCTGGTGGTCTGTCCGTCATGAATCCCATCCCTATTTTTAAACAGTCCCTCTCAAGAGGCAAATATCAACGCACCTCAGACAAGTAGCTGCACTGTTATGAGACAGAGTCATACGTTTTCAAGGTGATGGGTCAAGAACACAGAAATGACAGCAGCATTTACTTACCAGGCAGAGGTGGTCTAAGGACAGATTTATTGAGTTGTAATATTGGATGTGTAGGATTGACAGTGTATCTTCGTCACTGCTGCATCAAGTTTTACTTATTTTTATGTCTGTCTCTTGTATCTATATTTTCCAATTTGGAATTGCTCAAGTACTGCCATAAATTCTATCACTTATCTTTTTGTTGAAGCGACTTGAACTTCCTCATATATGTACTGTTAGCAATAAAAACCAGTCAGATTTCGCGGTGGCTCATTTCTAGATAAATGTTGATTAATGTCAACATCCAGATCTTTGGTCATTTTGTGGTTTTATTTGATTTTAAATCAGCAAAGTCTTGGCTTTCAGTGTATACATTTTTCATTGCCAAATTCAGACGATAAATAAAGTTTTGAATCTTGTAAAGGCGTGATGACAAGCTTGCAGCAAACACTTGGATGGTAAATGGACCTGCATTTATAGCGCCTTTCCAGTCATCCGACCACTCAAAGCGCACTGGTGGTCGAGGCTACCATCAAGGTGCCCCCTGCTACTCAGTTTTTTTTAACACACTCACACATGGAAGCATCATCGGGAGCAATTTGGGGTTCAGTATCTTGCTCAAGGATACTTCGACATGCAGACAGGAGGAGCTGGGGATCAAACCGCTGATCTTCCTATTGGTGGATGACCCGCTCTACCTATGAGCCACAGCTGCCCCGAAATTTTCAATAAATAAAGTCTTGTCTTTAAGAATATTAAAACCTCTTAAAACCCAGTGGGTGGCCAGGTATGACCAGCTTGAACTGGTTCTAAGCGGCTTAGCATTGCACATCAAAATATAATGTTGAAACTTTTGTCAGTATGGATATGCTACACGTTGATAGCTTGGTTAGATTCTTCACAATTCAATCATTCAGTTCAATTTACGGAAACCCTGAGCACTAAAGAATCAATTCAGATTTACCGGCATGGTAAATTACAGAGATGGAAAAAAGTACTGACTCCCTACCTTTGAAGCGGTCAGAAAGTCCCAGTATTGTACATCCATCCTTCCATCCATTTTCAAAGGAGCAACGGCTCTACTCCGAGCTCCCTCCAGATGTCCGAGCTCCCTATCTCTAAGGCTGAGTCCAGCCACCCCACGGAGGAAACTCATTTCCACCACTTCTATCCGCGATCTCATTCTTTCGGTCACTACCCAGAGCTCATGACCATAGGTGAGGGTTGGGACGTAGATGGACCAGTAAATCGAAAGCTTTGCTTCCCAGCTCAGCTCCCTCTTCACCACGACAGACTGGCACAGCGCCCGCATCACTGCAGACGCCGCATCGACCCGCCGATCCATCTCATGCTCCAGTCTACCCTCACTCGTGAACAAGACCCCAAGATACTTGAACTCCCTCGCTTGAGGCAGTAACTCTGCCCCAAACCGGAGAGGGCAATCCACCAACATGCCCCAGTGCATGCTGGAGGTCACAGTGTGATGGAGCCAACAGAACCACATCATCATCAATTATTTATATTACTTTAGTGGGTAAGGGTCCATAACATGGATCCTAGTTGTGAATGTTGTCGTGTGAAGTCAGTTTCTAACTGTATGCTAACTTTATTTGTCAAACAAAGAGTTCTACGGACAGTGTCTTTGTCTCTGTTTGATACACTGAAGAAGGCTTAGGCCGAAACACGTCTGACCGTGTGTTGCCCTATTAAATTATACATTTTGACTTTTTTTGTCTTTTGTGACTGGTGTTGCCCACAAGTTTTTGGAATCATTCTGCAACTTGCACCCATTGTTTATTTAAAAATATTGGAGTTGTGCGTCCTCCTTCCCTCAGCTTCTACGGACATAAACAATATTTTCTTATCTTCCTGCACAGTGTTGTTAGATATGGTTGTTTTTGTTACCTTGCTGGCGACAAAATACAAGTGTCCCCCAGCTTTTCTGTGTACCTTTCACTCGGGGGACAGCCCCTGGAGTACGGCATCAATCCCAGTTTGGAAGGCCAGTGGGCTCTGTCATGTATCTTTGCAGCCATGGTACGGCAAGTTTTTAAGACCCTTTTCTCTAAAACATGGCTTGGTGACAGTCATTATGTAATGCAGTATATTTTTCTTGATATTTAGAGAAACAATCCTGATATCATTAGCTATGAAGCTCCTCTTTCCAACAGTGTAGAAAAGTTAAATTGTGTTTCAGGGTCAGTGTGTCTGAAAATGATGGAGTAACTCACATATATATCCTCTATTCTTGAGGGAGGAGCGCTCCAATATATTTTTTTCTCTTCAATTTCAGTTCTTCAAGCTGAGCAGCAGACAGCCCTTTCTGTTACGCTCCATTACTTCCTAGACACAAACAAGACATCCCCTAAATAGCCCAGCATCAGGTCTTATTTAGCAGGAATTTGTTCAGATCGGTTTAACTGCAGTTAAGTTAAATGAGCACACATTTTAATGTGTCAATATTAAATGAAAAACAGCAGGCTCAGTAATTAAACCCCACAGTGTTCTATGGTTAATGCAATGTAGAGGTTTACGTTCAGCTGTTTCAATTACATATGATCCAAACTGAGATAGCATTGTTGTTCAATTTTGATTTGCAGATCTGACAAGTCAAGTATGTGTTGAAGTTCTCTTACTGCTCACGCACTCTGAGAAGCAGTATTTAAACAAACTGTGTTAGGAACGAGCTGCTTGTGCAAGGGTATATGAAAATGGCAGTAACATCATGATAAGGTTGATTTTAAAGTAGGTTTTCAGAAATTCTGATTACTGCTGCCTAGTGGGGCCAGTCTGTACCAGCAGAACAAAGAGACTATAAGAAGACCACCACCTCCCTACAGGTGAGGATGCATCCTCTGCTGCTGCTGCCGGCCACTTCAGCACAGATCTGAGAGAATAATTAGCTCACGCAGTCTTCAGCTTCTTATCAGCAATAGATCATTTCTTTAAATGCCATCTTTGATCTTCAAGATCCAGGAAGGAGGGCACAGCACCTTTCATGACCAATTACACAAGCTTTCTTCTGTTCTATGCTCATTAGGCTGTGCTCTCAGGAGGGCAGTTTGGGGGGTTTCGTGTGTGTGTGTGTGTGTGTTTGTTGTTAGCACACACACGCTTTTTTAAGTCTGGTGATCAAGTGTAGCTTATCAAAGCAGTTTTAGGTCAAAGGTTTTGTTAGATAGGGTAGAGCAGCAATGATCAGTCATTGGAGAGAAGATGTGACTGGAGCAAGGAAGGATTTAACTGTTGCCTCAAAAGCATTTAAATAACTGTATTTCATTGTGAAGCACATCCTTATTATATATTTAAATATGGTCATGATGTCTTTTGGTCTTCAGATCACCAAATCAGATCTTAAAGGGATAGTACACCCAAAAATGAAAATTCAGCCATTATCTACTCACCCATATGCCGACGGAGGCCCTGGTGAAGTTTTAGAGTCCTCACATCCCTTGCGGTGGGGGGAGCGGCTAGCACACCTAATGGCAGACGGTGCCCCAGACTAACGTCCAAGAACACAAAATTGAATCCACAAAGTATCTCCATACTGCTCATCCGTAGTGATCCAAGTGTGCTGCAGCCCCGACATAAAAAGTTGTTTGGAAAAACGTCATATGAACTCTGTTTTTAGCC
>NC_065513.1:39720039-39733013 GCF_006386435.1 Epinephelus moara | reverse complement strand
CCGCCCGCCGATCTCCGCAAGGGATGTGAGCACTCTAAAACTTCACCAGGGCCTCCCTCGGCATATGGGTGAGTAGATAATGGCTGAATTTTCATTTTTGGGTGCACTATCCCTTTAAGTCTAAAAGACAAAGGAGACGGAGTTACTTCCAACTGCAGGAATCTCTGAACACTCAGTGTTTTACCTTCAGTCTTTGCTTCAGAGGCCAGTTACTGTAAAGGGTATTGTAGGTGCATTCATTGAGCTGAATGTTAATTGATTGATTATATTAGACAATTTCATCTTTGTAAAAAGAAAAACACCAACCCAGCAAAGGGCATGGGTGCTTGCATGAAAGAAAAAGTCAGGATTAAACAATAACGCTCTTAGGCGTCTTTTCCGTTTTGGTCCCTTTGGGGATTAGGGGTGTGCAAGTGAGGGGTACAAGATACAGAGGCATTAACCATAAAAACAATAATGCAAGACAATTGTGACCTTTGCCTACAGTGTCAATTCATCAAGTCATTCCCTATAATTCAGCATCCTACAGTGAATATTGTCAGAGCCGATTCTTTAGCACCAGCTTCAAACCTCCAAAGCTGGTTACTCTAAAACCTGGGAGGAACAAAGTAGGGTTGACCTGCCCCTAGTGGAATGGCTGTTAATATCCCTCACCTGTATAAATGATTTTTAAGTAGTGAGGAACAGAGCAATGCACATTGGTTTTATTTAGTTTATCTATGAGCACATATACGTATGTGCTTAAAAAAGGCAGTAAGAATTTAAAAAGTTTAAACATTGTGCAGGAGAGCTAAGACGCCAAATATGGCGCATTAAGATACCACATCTTTTAACCCTTTAGATCCTGAACAAATTGACCCGAGTCCAAAACACAAGAAAAAGGCAATGAGCAACTTTACAAGAAATGACCCAAAAATGAACAGGAAGTTAGTCAAAGTTACAGGAACATTTATTGAAAAATAGTAAAACAAAAACAAAAACAAGGAATGACCTGGGAAAAAAAAGAATATATGCATTTATAGAGAGGAGGATACTTTTTCTCTTTCATGATTTTTAAAATATAGTTTTAATTATTATAAATACATTTTCAGGCATTTTTCGGCGTTTTTTAAAAATATAATAATATTAATAATAATAATTAATTTATTATTATTATTATTAATAATAATAATCATAATAATAATTATTGTTAATAATATTTTTCCTTGCCACATTTTGCAATTTTCTTCCAATTTGTGGGACGTTCCTTGCCAAGTTGCCATTGCCCTTTTTTTTTGCATGATTGTTAAAGAAATCCAACCAATTTTCTCAGGTTTCAAAGGTTAAAATTCTTGTGAAAGGTGTTTGAATGCAGCTCGAGATAACTGATGTCTATCCGAGTTTGAAAGGGTTAAATAGCAATAAATATATATAAAAACGAAAAAGGGTAAAACAAAGATTTCGTAACTGATCAAAGTTTTATGACTAAGCAGTAATACAAAACTAATAAAAAATGTATAAATTACAAAAACATTGGAGGACAAATTAACAAAATGTTAGAAATCTTTGCATCCCACCATGCACAGCTTTATCTGAGAGACTGTGTCCTGTGCTTTCTACCACCCAAGGCTCTCGAAATGAGACATACCAAGGTGATTTTTAATTGGGAAATAAACAGTAATCCTTAACTACCCTTCTGAGAAATCTGAAGTCAGTTTTAAAGTATGAAGTCAGCCCTCTGGTGCCATGAAAAGCAGGCACAGTCAAAAAAAGGCTGGACAAGAGCTCCTGCCAGGGTCACCATTGCTTTCATGTCCAAAGTTTTGACATTCTGGCTAAAAAGCATGTTCTTTGATTGACCTTGGTGAGCACCTTCTCAGCCCGTCCCACTGCTGACATAAGGCTAACAGCACACAGCCAAGGTAATTGGATGACTCCTTAGCTGTAAAGGCTGTTGTGTTATCACTTTGATAACAGGAGTCTCAGTGTCTGCAATTTTCCTCCTTCTCAAGATTCAAATATATTTTTACATAGCGGCAGTGTAGAAAAAAATGAATACAAGATCCAGTGTTACTGAAGTTTGGAAGGTGGAGGATGGATAAAGGTTTGCCACTGGTTTGCATGTTTTTCCCATAAGGACAAAAATAGTCTTTCTGTTTCTGTAGCCAGTTTGGGAACACAGCCTTACCTTTGTTTATGATTAGGGTGTCACTGCTGCAGCGGGTGGCAGGTTTGTGTGCTTGCACTGAAATAGTACAGGCTGTGGTCCCTGTCACATAACAAGCTCAAGCTTTTGTTAGCTCCATGTCGACTTTACGAACCTCACAGGAGTACAAACTGTCTAATAATATTGTCTTTAAATGTGACAGCTGTAACCTGGCTGTTCTGCTGCTTTTATGATCTTTGATTGTCGGACAAAGGTTATATGTCCATGGTTATAAGTACATGTTGCAGAACTATGCTGATGGATTTGAATTATATTCGTTAAATAGAAAAGATGATCTGATTTTCAGATTCTGTTAATGGTCAGGGAATGACCTGGCCATTAGTGGATTACTGTATTTTCAACACTCATCATGCAGCACACAGTGTTAAAAGGAAGGTACAAATCATGGGGCTGTCTTCAGGTCTGAAATTCAAAGCCATTGTGGAAGTGCCTTTAACTTGCATTCTTGCTAATGGCCAGCAGGGGGCGACTCCACCAGTTGTAAAAATAAGTCTGATTGTATAGAAGTCTATGAGAAAATGAACCAACTTCTCACTTGATTTATCATCTCAGTAAACATGTTTTTTCATTTAAGGGCTAAATCACTAGTCTCGAGTCTTCTTTGATACAGCATCATGTTCATTTTGTAAATAATGGTTCTGTTCAGAATATAATAGACCATAAAGCAGGGTATGCTTTAAGCAGGATTTATACTTGTGCATCAGCTCTGTGCAGAGCCTACGCTGTAGTCTACGCTGTTGTATGCATTTATACTTGTGTGGTGGTATATCTGTGTCACTCTGCAGTTACACCTCCAAACCACTAGTCAGCAGTTGGGTTTCTGTGAAATGCTGTAAAGTTTAGTTGATTCAAAACACAAATTAAACACACATTAAACATGGCTTAATAGACACAATTTCAAAAGTACACATATCTGCTTCACTATAACTCACAGCATTCACAGATAAAGCACTTGTCTTTATCTGTGCTAATGTTTTTAGCACAAGCAAATGGCATTTTACATTGTATAAATTAGCCTAGCAGCTAGCGGACTTTTCCTCTTCTCACATGAAGCCAGGGACAACAGCAACATTTAACAAAGATAATAAAGAAACTCGGCTCCATAACAACTCACAAGATTCACTGACAAAACAACTGTCTTATACTAAATATATTTCCAAACAAATACAACATGCTAAAGTTATTAGCGCCAGCCTATGGCATTTTACATTGTAGAAATTAGCTTAGTGGCGAGCAGAGATTTCCTCTGCTCATATGAAGCCAGGATAAATCACACACAAGACTTAAAATGCTATTTTTGTGGAGGCTTTATTGTCTTCACAATTTATTGTTTCTTATCTGTGAAATTAAAGTACATAAAAGCTTTGTTTCCACTGAGGGAAATGGTTTCAGCTTACAGAAATAGACAGGAGGTCTGCGTCGCCCTAAAGTGTAGTTACATTCATGAGGAGGTGCATGTCAGGCTACGGTGTAGGCTCTACCTTGATGCAGAGCCTATGCTGTAGGTACAGCATTGATTTGACGCAGAAGTACAAATCCCACATTAGGGCATGGATATCTTATGATTGACAAGTCACTACCACGGCAGTGTCCTTAGGTTCTCAGTAAGATCCACTTCTGGCTCCTAAAAACCAAAATGGTGATGACCAATATGTCAAACTCGATGCTTCAAAGCCATAACAAAAGGTTACAAATCAATGGGTGATGTCACGGTTGCTATGTCCAATTCTTTTATGTAGTCTACGTCACAATTGGGCCGTAAATATTTTTGTAACATAGCACATTGCATCAGTGGTTCCACGAGACTCAACTTGAAAAAAAATTACATTTTTTTATCTGATCTTTTTTTAAATTTTTTTGTCTTGTCATAGTTGACTGATTCTGCACTTCTGCAAACACATTTCAGCTCTGAGGGACTTTATGTGATTGCCTTGTTACAGAGAAATGATGATCTCTCTGCCCTAAACAGCTACTGTTGATGGTACAACTTGTCCTCATTAAGTGGTAAACAAAAACAACAAACTTGTAATTTTGGTAACCTGATGTTTCAATCCACTTTCTGAAGCTGAGACACGCTCAAACACAAAAACAACAAAAATAAAAGATAAGAACAAAAGTTATGCTCCCAAAACAATAGAGAAAAGAAAGACTCAGTTGAAATGTTCCAATTTTATCTGACAGCTGCTTAAAAATTGAGTAGGAACTTTGGTTGGAGTGGCAACAACAGACCTCTCTGCCAAAGGCTCTAATTAGAAACTGCATTAAGTGTACCGTTTTTATGATGTTGCAGGGTAATTGTAGTTGAATGAAACACACTGATAAATAAAAACAGAACAAAAAATGTTCTTACCCAGTCTTTGGCAAACGAGATTGGTGTTATCTTATACTGAGAAACAACATGAGATAAAGCACTCGTGGGTTTGAGCTACATAAAGGTCTCACAATACTTTGTACATTTGTATTAAACATCAAAACATGTATTCAGATTCTCATCTCCAGTTCTCACTAAAGAAACAATGAAGTTCAGTTCAGTTCAGTTCAGTTCATTCATTGGTCTCCTGAACTCACTGCACACAGCAGTGCGAGATTTACGGCTCCTGCTTTACTTTACATCCCCTGCTTAGATGGTCAGCAGCGTTTACTTGCAACAATCGCCAGAAGAAAATGTTCGTACGTTTCGAAATTGACGTTTCTAAATTGATGTAATATGTAAGCTGACCTTGTCATTGGAGGTGGAGGGGAAAGTGAATGGTGTTTAACCTAAGTGAAACGCCTGCCAAGCTGCAGACCACTGTTTGAGACCACAGATAACAAAATCTTTGAAAGTCCTTGCTGTGTTTTTAGATTTTTAGCCCCCAAATGTGGGTGTTTTTTAAGGCCCAGACATTTTTAAGGCCAAACCGACATCAAAGAACTAGCGGCGACGAGAGCTCAGTTGCTAAAAACAATAATCTTACCTTATATAACACTTTTGTTTAGATCTCACTCCCTCTTGACTCTATCTGTTTGCTTTCCTCACTTCTGTTTCTCTTCTGGTGCACTGAGCTTAACTGCCAATCAGAGTGATTTCATTCACCAACAGGCTCTGCCGTCTCTGACTCCGATTCAACATACTGAATCGACCAAAGATAAAAGCTGACAGAGGCCAACTAGTGTGAGACACACCGCAAAACCCTGGGTGACAGACGTTCATGTGCTGATGGCCTTACACTGACCAATGGCTGGCTTGGTGTGTTGGGGTCTTTGTGACCTGTCACTATTTTTCCAGTGGGGATAGTGGTAAGAAAAATGATTGTTTTTTGCCAATACAGTGCTGTGTTTCCAGTCAGGATTGTGCCCCCAAAACTGAGTAGTTTGAGCCAAAACATGATCTCGTCCTAACCATAACCAAGTGGTACTTGTGCCTAAATCTAACCACATGCATTGGTGAAATGTTGTCCGCTAGATAATAACATGCAAATGTAACGTATCCATGTTTTGCAGAAACATACAGTGCCAATTTTTTTCTGGCAATGATGCTCAAAATGCCGGGGCAGATAATCTACGAAATCTCTCTCGATTTTGAAACTGAATGTCACAACTTTTTAGTGCATTGGAGCCTTTATCTACTGCAGTAAACTCAAACTCAACTATAACATTATTTATGACTTTATGCTGTTTTTTTTTAAAGCATTGCAATTTTAAAGTTAAGAGTATTTTAAACCAATAGTTTGTTTGCTTTGATCTGAATCACTGAATGAGTACTTAACCTTCCCAATGTGTTTTCTCCTTGGTTCATTTTCTTCTCACAGAAAAAGTTTAAGCACACCAACTTATGCTTCACTAAAAACCATGTGAGAATGTTCACTCCACTTATTGTTTAGATGTGTTGGGGGCAAGAGCAGGATGCTTAACAAAGGCAGAAGGCTCATCTATCAAGAAAAACTCATGCTCAGATCAGACCTTGATTTTATTTTCCGTCTTGCTGCCAGCAACTGTCGATTTTGCCTTTTAGCTCAAAGTGGCAGAGTACAGCTTGAAGTTGGGTCATAGGTCGGACTCTGTTCCCAGTAGAATTCTTTTGTGATGGGACTGAAATCATTTACTCTAAGGAGACTTGGTCTGTACCCATTCCTGTGGTCAGATTTGCCCAGGCAAACCATACCAAGTCTTCTGGGTGACAACAAACCAACAGAGCAGGTCTAAAAGAAACCATTGTGTAAAGATATGATGTGCCTGTCCACTCTTTCTCCAATAATTCTAATAACAAAGTTATAATGTTCCCACAACTTGAACCTCTTTGATAGTAGTTCAACATTCTGATGTAAGTTTGCAGTAAGATATAACGTGCAATATAAGTTCAGAACACATAGACTGAGCGTCTCATTAAAATGAGACTCCAGAGAACTGAATGACCAGAGAAATGGAGACATAAATGAGAACTTGTCTGTTTGATTTACCCTGCAGTTTCATTCCCCTACAAAAAAACAGCACATTTATCTGAACAAAGGTCCCAGTTTTGGACATGCGTGAAAGAACTGGAGCGATGTAAGCATGAGCTGAGATAGAGGAGGCAACTAAGGGATATTACACATGCCCCGAAAAGCAGGGCATTGTCTCATCTTCTCCTCATGGCAACAAAAACCTCTCTGAAGACAGAGTCATTAACATGAATATTATCACTGCAGACGGAGCAGGGAGAGAAAGGGAAGGAGAGGGGTGGAGGAGAGATGAAGGGAGGCATCAAAATCCAAGACAGACTATTATCATGTCTTGATGTGTGGGTTTACTGCTATTGAATCAACAAATGTTGACACAATGCAGGTTGTCTCTGTGCTTTTAAAAAGTTTGATGTAAAGAACGACAAAGCAGGACTCTTCTTTGTCATCTTTTCATCTGTTCTGCTGCAACTGCATATTTTAGTTTTATGGTTCTTTAAAGTTATTCTCCACTTAGAATTTATTTTTTGATTAACCTGTAGAAGTTTGTTGTCACAGTTGGAAGTCATGTTCACAGAACTTAAATTGTAGGAACTAACAGCTTACTAACTGCTGTCTATGCTCTCTGTCTCAAATATTCAAAATGTACCCAGAGACCCAGCTTCTGGAGGAGAACTATTTTGCAATACAGCAGCAGTGTACCAGCTTGAGCCAAAGGTTGGAGACACAGTGATTGTTTCAAAAACATTGAGCACAAAGATAGACACAGGGGAAGGTGGATAATGCCACAGTGGTTTGGGATGTTTCCGTGGATGTGTCACTCTTTCTGCTGCTGTGGAAACTTGTCATCACCCAGGACTACATAAGAAAATACACAAAAAGTTTTTGAAACTCAACTAATTTTGGGTGTCACATCAAGAGCTGTACACATGTCACGTTTTTTCTGCCCTCAAATTCATTGTTTCCAATGTAGACATGTAGCAGGTACGATCAAATGCCAGAGTGATGGCGAGGTGCAACAGCTGCACTTTGAGATAAACCGAGTTCAACTTTTGGAACGTAGCAGCGCGCACGACATGTCATATGAGGCGGACCAACCAATCACAGCCAAAAGATATCTTTCCCTTTTTCCGTAAGTATCAGTCTGTGATAAATACGGATAAGAAGTTGATCATTTTAGTGCAGGGCTACCAGAGCTTTCGTCTGTTATAAACAGCGCCTGGACGAAGATCAGCTCTGTACGCAGGATCTCAGGTAAATAGGCTATGATACGGTGCTTCTTAAAGGGACAGTGCACCAAAAAATGAAAATTCAGCCATTATCTAGTCACCCATATGCCGATGGAGGCTCTGGTGAAGTCCTCACAACACTTAGGGAGATCCGAGGGGGGAGTGGGTAGCAGCAAAACTGCACACCTAATGGCTGATGGCGCCCCAGATTAAAACAGGCTACAATGCGGCTAAATGACGTTTTTTCCAAACAACTGTTTATGTCGGGGCTTCAGGACACTTGGATCACTACGGACAAGCAGTATGGAGATGTTTTGTGGTTTCAATTATGTGTTCATGGACGTTTTAATCTGGGTCGCCATATACACATGCATCCCTCCACTGGCACTTCCCCTTTAAGCCAATTGACATGAATTCAAACACACACATCGACACACATACACTTGACCTCCATGCTGAGTTTTAGCCTCTGGGGGCAGAAACAGTGGGTGGGTAAGGATGGGGAAATTTTTGTTGACTAGCTGACAACAGAACGATCTGTAAAGCAGCTGGTAGCAGCCAGAAAGCCTCCAGAGGGGCTTAACGTACCAAACAGTTTATCTGAATTGTAAACGTGTTAACTTAACTACTTGATATAGAAATGAAAACAGTGAGCAGCTCCATCAGTGTGTGCAGAAAGATGAGGCTGTCTGAAAACATCGCTCACTCCGTTGTATTAATTCCTGTCTTCTGTTGATAACAGTGTCGTCTCGAAACCTTTCGAAGAGCACTTCAAAGCATTTATCCGTCCATTAGGTCCCCTTGATAGAAACCTTGAGAAAATGTTCGCCTGTCTCTCATTGTGCAACAGGGGGAGGCTGCAACCCTGTGAATGTGTGTGTTTGTCTGTGTGTATTTGTGTGTTCACATGTCAGCCCAGAGAAGAAGGAGAACTTTAATCTTTAAGAAAAGAAATTCTGATGACTGTGTTGTAATAAAGAAAAAGGAATGAATCTTTCCCTTGTTCAAACATTGGCACGTTAAAAGGGTGCCTTCAGGGTTCCAGGAGAAAACATTTTTGTTTTGTGAAAATACGGTCATGAATTGAACAAGGAGCAGCCTTTTCAAGGAGAGCAAAGTCACCATGACCCCCTGTAAAAATCAGTCGATACTGGATTTATGATTTTAAATGTGGCCCAGTTTGCGACTGACCTTTTAAATAACCTCTATTTAGTTTAACTACTAAACTGACATATGTGGATGGTTTTAATGCGTCAGCTTCACTGAAAGGATTACAAGTTCCTCCATAAATTGGGGTCATTTTTCATCTAATGAAAGCCGTGACAGCCGTATAAACTTCAAGACCCAAAACAAAGATTTTTACCCCTCTAAAAAAATGAACATTTGAGAGACAGACGTATTTTACACAGCAGAATGTGCAGGCAGAAAAACAATGAGGGATAAACTATTCATGAGTGTAACTTTCCACAACTACAATTAGAGATAAACTGTCCCTCTCAGTCCACGGCAGGTTTTCTTTCCACTAACACATTTTAAATTTTGCATCGCAGTAAATGGCATGAAATTTAACAGGAGAAGTAATTACACAGCAGCTTATGATGCACTTTACACTCGTGTTTTGTGAAAACAGATGCTTCACAGAATATTGTGGTGTTGGAGTGTGGAGGAACATTTGTTTCACATTAGAGTGAAGATTATTGTCTTTATAAGATTCTAGATTAATTAACAAATGCAAAAATCAATTCTTGTACATCTGTGATCACTTTGTCCTCGCAACATAAGACTGTGCCACAGGTGTACAGTGCAGCCAAGTGAAGCATCTGACCTTAAACTAAAGCTCAGTACTGGCATATAAATAACTTACCAGATGATGAATAAATAGACATATATTCTGAATTTATTACAGCCTCAGAAGAAGGGAGTCACCACTTACTTCACCAGCTTTATGAAGAAACCAAAAGCAGATCCATGCAGCGAGATGTTAGCTACGTTACAGCTAGCTGGCTAGCCCTAGCTTAGGTTAGGGTTAGGTCATCAGCCTCCCCGCCTTGCATCACTCTTGGCTAGTAGACAGCAATAATTATACACCTTTGCTCTGCACTTCTTGTGTTGCAGGTTATTGGATATTTGCAGATATCTGATATTCCAATATTGCTTGTGCCAGTACTGACATCTGCACTTATTTTATTTTTACAAAACTGTAAAATTCATCCTACTTGAACAGGCTTTGATGACGACAACAGACACAACCAGGGTAAATCTGACCTATTTTGACTAATTAAAGTGGCAGAATTTAAGCGTCATCTTACTGGCCTGTCAGATCCTGCAGAAACCTTCATTTTTGGCTGATGCCAATTAGTGCTGCCCCCCATTAGTCGACCAAACGTTAGTCGACCAGAAAGGTCATTAGTCAGTAAGATTTCATTGGTTGCTTAGTCACAGAAAAAACAAAAAAACAAAAGTAAAACTCCATTAGGAGCTGTGCCTTGTCGAAATAAATCAGAACCTACATGACTGGACCATATAAAGATTTAATTTGAAAGGACAGACACAGGAAGTGTCCACGCTCAGCAGTCAGACAGGAGTCAGGTTAATTTCCAGGGCTGGTACCTGCAGTTATTCCACAGGCTAGTTACTAACATGTCGGGCAGGAAATCCAAAGTGTGGGATCATTTTGAGAAGGTGAAGGACGAACCCAAGGTGATATGTAAACTCATCTTCATTGGTCGACTACAAACATGACGTATCATCTGAAACATGGAAGTAGCTCCATGCCCATTAGCCCACAGCGTCATTAACAGGCGGCTCGCTCAGTGTGTGACGTGCACTTGGAGATAAAATATAGGCCTATATTAATGAAGGTTCATTAGTACGGTTTTGTATTTCTCTGTAATGTAGCACAGTGTTAACAATGTTACTGATACTATTCTTTCTCACACCTTCAACTCAAACCATCGTGTTGCCCCGCCCAAAATATATAATTTATTAATCAAACTAATATCTTAAACGTGCAGGTGACTAGTCGACTAATGGCCCTAGGCCTGTCGCGATATGCGATAAGTCGGTTAATTGCACGGTAAATTAAAACGGAGACGGTAACGTTTCCGGCCGTGATTAATTGCCATATTCATGCGTGTTTGTTTTCCTCGTCTCTCCACCAAAGAGACTGGGTGACAAGAGCGTTCACTGCCGTACATCGTCTGGCAGCCAGGTGAGTTGGTTCATTAGCATAATGAACGGAGGGAAAGATCTTGTCATAGAGTGTCTTTGTCTCTGTGGGGGAGGCGGGGCTATGGGCTACACACACACAGTGTGATCTTCGTGAGGGGGAGACAAGACGGAGAAAAACAAAGAGAGTTGAGTGTAAAAGAAAGACAGGGAACTTGTTCCTAAACCAAATGCCACGTGTGGGAGTGTTGTGGATTTAAACCAAATGACACAGGGGAGCCCAGTAATTTGGATGAGCCGGTGTGCCGAGTTTGTTCTAAAGCCATCTCAATAAAAAGAGCGAATATGACCAACTTAACTGCACACCTGAGAGTGAGAGACTGAGAGTCTATTTTTTTGTATTTATGTATGTATTTCAATATTTTTACGTGTTATTTCGGATATTTCAATTGTCCTTTTTGCATTCGTAAATATTCTTGTTAAATAAATGTTTATTTCTCTTTAAAAGGGTGCACTTGCATCAATATGCATCTATTATCATTATGTAAGTTTAAAAGTGGTCTAAAAACAGCAAAATTACAACAATAATAAAAATAGTCTTAAAAGCACAATATTACACAATATTATCGCTTATCGCAATAATTTATGATACAATTAATCGCCCAGCAAAATTTGTTATCGTGACAGGCCTACATGGCCCTAAATGATGACTATTGGTCAACTAGGTAAATTCTTCGTCAGGGTGCAGCAATAATGCCAATATTTGATTTTGTAAAGACCTTATTTGTTGATACAGATGATGGGCAGATATCATCGTGCATCCCTGCACTGTATGTAACTCATCCCTCGTCATTGGAAATACGTCACAGTGTCTAACACAAACGCGCGCAACTGAAGAAAGGCTGCGAGAGATGAGATTGCTGCATTGACCAGGCAGACATCAAAACAAGCATCAGAGGACAGGAGGGCGGTCAGAGAGGGTTGTGGGGAGGAAGATGAGAGGACGAGGAGTAGAAAGGAGAGCAGAGGGGGAACATGAAAAGCAGGACGAGGAGTAGAAAGGAGAGCAGAGGGGGAACATGAAAAGCAGGAGGAGACGCTGTGACTCACAAAAGTCCACAACTGCTCCAGGGGTTGTTAAATCATTATACAGACACAGTTTCAAAAGTAGACTCACAACCTGTACAGCTAAAGTTTCACCTCACCAGCAACACACACACACAGACACACACACACACACACACACACAGACACACACTAATTCTGACACTGTATCTGTCAGACAACCTGTCACATTAGCCACAACAGCAAATAAAACTATTTTTATGACAAACAGTAATACAAACTCTAGGTTTCAAATGGCATTTAATACGATGTAGTTATCCCCCCAGCTTGAGATGCCTCTAATGTCCACTCATTACATGCTACATTGTCTTTCAAATTAAACTTCTGTCTTCACAGGAAACAGGTTTTGGCATTAAAATTACTTTAGATTTAGACGTGTAATGAAATTAAATTAATACCAACATTGATAAAAGAAGGATTGAAAACTAGACACTCAACAGATTTACTGTAAAAAAGCCTTCCTGTAAAAGTATGTTGCGAGGAGTGTTTTAAAGGAAGACACTGAGTTTGCTAACCTAAGTTCCTCAGGTAAGGAGATACACAGCTGTGGGGCTGTGGGGAGCGCAGGCAGCGGCAAGGTTCATAGGGTGTAAGTACATCTACAATGCATGTTGAAGCAAAGCCATGGAGGGCTTTGAAAGTAATTAGTAAATGTTTAAAATCAATTCTACTAGTCCATACCCATTGAGTGCACAGTTGCCCACGTACAGTTTCACATGGTGTGTGTTTGGGATACAGGTCATAGGAAATTGCAGATTAAATACTCAACTGAACCCATTAAGAAGAGCAATGTATTCAGACAGAGTTTTTGTGAATTTGATACGATTG
>NC_065513.1:39649784-39718797 GCF_006386435.1 Epinephelus moara | reverse complement strand
TGGAAGTTGTTATTTACGTGACAACGCCTGAACGCAACACAAGCTCAGCACCAAGAGTGCCGTGCTACGCTGCTGTGCAAGCAGCGTGTTTGTCTGTGCATAACAGCAGTCTGTTGATGGATATTTACACAGTGTCCATAACAATAACTTTGTCAGCTGACAAACTGCACCGGGCTCGGGGTCAGNAAGTCACTTGACATGCTGCTGTTTTGTGCTATGACCTATTCAAGTGTTCGAAGTTGTTATTTACGTGACAACGCCTGAACGCAACACAAGCTCAGCATCCATTTCAATAACTTTGTCAGCTGACAAACTGCGCCGGGCTCGGGGTCAGGTTTGGTCAGGAAAATGCGGCCCGAGCCGCTCTAGCGTGCTCACCTGTGTGTGGTGAACTCCGCCGTGCGCGATACAGAGAGCAGAGGAGAATTGTTAACGCGTGACCATGTAGAGACAGAAATGACACGATGACATAACACCATAAATAGTATATTGTTATGTTATTATATGAAGCGTCCGTCGCGCAAAATAATATCAATGGGGGCTGTGGGCAGGACATTGTTACACAGCTGTGCCTGTGACTTCAGGCAGAGAGACCGCTGCATCAGAGCAGAAGAGCACGTTTTAAAATACATTTATTTTATCAATTAGTTATTAACTTTTACTATTTTTAGCAATTTGCCCGATCGGGCAAGTGAGTTGTTAGTTTACATGCCTGACCGTGAGTTTTACTTGCCCCGGGCAATCGGGCAATCCTTATTGTTGAGCCCTGCCTTTTGGCTGAGCCCTGAAAACAGGGAATTACAGTAATCCAGATGTGAACGTACACCTGTAACTACGCTATATTGTTGTAAAAACGTAAGTTGACTTTTTGTTTCATACTTGTTTGACCCATCCTCCAAACCCTCCCTCCCTCCCACCCTACTCAGACTTTCTTGCTCATACTACTACATAATTGGCATGGATGTTATAACATTGAAGCCAGTGCGTCTGATACAGATGCTGTAGGATGCCCTGTGTGTTGTTAACTGCTGTTTTTGACGCCTTGGTAACAAGAACACTTTTTTTACCGTACAAAGACGGACTAACATTTACTCTCATTAGCAGACTATTTTTGCTTTCTCCCAGTTTAGCAGAGCAGTTCACACTCTGTGATTACACACAGAGTAAACATGTTGGGTTTTTCAAGGTTCATGCTGATATTTCTAGACTTTTACTGTCTCTAAGCAAGAAACTGAATCAGTTCAATCTAAAGAGATCCAATCAGTGCAGATGTTGTAACCTGTGTGCAGCAGAATGGTTAGAAAGATCATAGTGTACAGGAGATAATAGTCACACTAAGTATAACCACAGGGCAGTGACTAAATTTAACATTTTGTAATATTCTTTTTTTTTTTTTTTTTTTACAGTTTGGTATGAGTCAAAATTGTCTAAGGGGGTTGTTCCTGGAGAATTTTGACCTCAGTATATCTAAAGCCTGGCCACAGCAATATTTTCATCTATTTTTAAACCTTTTTTTTTGTAGTACCCGGTATGGTCACCAAAAGAAAATGTTGTCATTGTACTTTTCTGCAAACCATGAATATGTTACATTTTCATACCGAGCGTTGTTGTAGCATAAACGTGACTTAAAATAAGAGAGGCTCGGATATGGAGTTGCACATTTGAGGGTTTACTCATAAGAAAGCCAAAGAATTAGTACATCATGACAATTTTTAGTGTCTGACAAACAAGCAGTATCAGTTGACACACCTACAGCTTTCCAGTACACTTTAAAAGGTATTTCCTGTCACTTAAGATGCTGTTTTCCTGTTATTCAGACAACCAGCTTTGAGAACAATTGCTTCTCCTCACACAACAAAGTTAAGGTTTCTAAGTCATATAATATATGAACTGACTTTGGGGAGGTGGAGGGATTGATGGATGGTGTGTAACCGAGGCAAGATACCTGCCAAGCTGCAGGCCACTGTTCAAGACCAACAAACAACAAAACCGGTTGTGATTTAGCGAGTCATCGCTGTGTTTTGAGCGGCCTATAGACGAAAAGTTTTTTTTTAAAATAGATTCGAGACAGGGTAAACATGGGAAGAGAGAGGTGTATGACATGCAGCAAAGATCCCAAGGATGGAATCGAACCAGGGATGTAACTTGGCTACCAAGTTGATCCAAAAAGCAGCTGTTTTTTTGCAGAGACATAGCTGCTTTCCCTGCTGGGATGGTGCCCCCAAACTTGGTATTTTAAGCCAAAACATGATCTTTTTCTAACCAAAACCAACTGTTTTTTGTGTCTAAATCCTACCACACATTAACCACAGCGTTGAACTGTAAATTTCAACGTATCTGTTACATACTAATGTGCAAATTAACATATTTGCGGTTTGCAGAAACATGCAATGTCAATATTTTTCCTGGCAGTTACTTGTGCATCTTGTAGATGTCCATGACTTGCCTAAGCAAACAAACATAACCTCAGACCGACATGAAAGGCTTTGCTTGGTGACAGCCTTACAGACACACAAACACACCTCTCTTTTCCTCCGTATCTCTGTTTTTTTTAAAATTTTTTATAATTAAATCATCTCTGTTCACCTGTTCAGCGGAAATGTTCAAAGAACAACAGCTCTGAGTTTCAGTCGGCTATACATTACATAAGAGACTTTGTTTACACATCTCACATGCAGCAGAGAAAAAAAGAACAAAGAGAGATGTGAAATCGGGTGAGATCAAGGGAGACACAGAGGAAGCATTACAAACAAAAATGAAAAATAGGAGGGTTGATGGAACGAGGTGAAGCACAGTGATAACTCATTATCTACGGAGGGGACATGCAGAGATAATTGGATACGGAGGGAGCAGACCGCCACCCTGCCGCCTGTCCAGGGGTTCAGATAAAGTTGCATAAGAAAGACAAGTGGTGAAAAATAAGACAAGACTCAGGAAAGAAACCAGGAAACAGAGAAAATGAGAATAAATACTCATTAACTTTGTTTTCCACATATCAAATATGTTACAATTGGAGTTGAAGATGGGGTTCGTGCCATATTATACAGATGGTTTATTAAGCAGTTCATGAATATTCTGTGATTGTGATTGCAGTGATTCGTAAACACAGCACACCCAAGCAAGTCTTGCAGCCCCACTGCGTTCTGATCTAGTGAGACTGCCATTGGTGGAGAAAATGTTATCTCAGTCACTCAGATGTGAAGGGTTGAATTGCAAAACATTAACATTGAGGTGGGAGGAGATATTTTTGGTGTCGGCGCACTGAAAAGAAAATTAATGAGTAAGCCCTTTAAACTGGATTAAATCAGGCGGCTTCCTTATTCTAATTCTAATTATGACATCTGTGCTTATAAAGATCTTCCTCCTTTGCCTCTCATCTTTTATTTCCTCCTCCTACAGAAATACTGTGGTAATCTAGATTATTTTTTCTGTATTTTGTCTTTTATTGTATTTTTTGGCAGAGGTTTAACCCTTAACATACAGCTTCCCCATTTCGTTTCCCTGTAACTTGATAGAAACATCCTATTCCACATTGTCTGACGTTGTTATATACTGCATCTCTATCCAAACTCTTCTCCTTTGTGGCCCCTCGGTGGTGGAATGAGTTACCGAAGTGGATTCAGTCAGCAGAGTCTTACCTCTTCAGAGGGTAATTACTCACAAAGTACGCTCTCCGTCTCTCCAATCTTCTCTATCGCTCTGAAAACACAAGGTCAGTTGCTATGCAGTTATGTGTTACTTTATGCACCTGCAGCCTTGTGTCACTTGTGTCAGGTGGAATATGGAGCCGAGTGTTGCAGCACTCGAGGTTCTCACCTTGATCTACTTTAAGGCTTTAATAGTAACTCATTTGCATGTTGCTATGCACGATGAATGAAAGGAACACGCTCAAATAAATCGTATATTCGGTACCAACTCTTCATTGAGGCTGGGATTTTTTACACTGAGTGAAATAATCAAATTAGGGCTGGCACAATGTCAGATTTTCTCTACAGAATAATTGGGGTTGGAAGAGTTCACAAAAACAGTATTATCGTGTATCTGTGGGAAATTTTTAAAAAAAAATGCTATCAGTCAAATTAATCTTGAACTTAATTAATTGTATACTTTCTCTCTTTTTTTGGGCAGATGAAATACACTCAAAATAGGGAGGTGGAGAAAGAATCTGTAACCATAAATGTCCAAAAGGGCACAAAAAGAGCAGTTATACTTTAAGCTGTAGTTGGTAACTTTTATAAAAAATAACTTTTGGTCATATTTGCTGAAGCCGTCACAGACGTACATGAGACAGATGATCCTCTGCCCTCTAGAACTGCTTCAAATGGCCTTACCACACGTGAGCGAAAACAACCAATCCAAGCTAAGGACTCTCTAACGCAGCTGTCAGTCATGTCCATCACTGCTCGTGAACTAGGCAGGGCTGATCAAATATCCGTCTGGTGGGCGGTGTTTGGTGCTAGAGCTCTGAGTCACTGCCCAAGCCCAGTTGGGCCCAGCCCGACTCGCTGGGTTCGGCCGGGCCAGGCTGCAATTTCTCATCATTCTGCTGGGCTTGAATCAAGTTGGGTTCTCGCCAGTTTACCAGTGCACTGTTGTAATTATTATTATTTTATGAAACTGGCAGCTCTTGTGCGTAAATGGCAGGAGTTTTAGTGGACTTAATCAAGAGAGAGAAAGAGGGAAAGAGAGATAAAGTGCACACAAGAGTGGGATGGAAAACGAAAGAGCAAGGGTTGCAGGTAAAATGGTTGGCAGTTTGCTTCTGCCTCCCCAGTAGTGGAAGAGATGTGCGTAAAATGCAGCGAAAAGCGGTGATCATCATCTGCACGCCCCATTGCCATGGACCGCTGTGCGCACTAGACGCACAGAGGGGTGCAGTCCGTTCTGCTGAACCTGTCATGCGTGAGATGACAGACTATTGATATTAGAAAGAGAAGATGGAGAAGTGGTGCGAGGAAACACGTCAGCCCTGAGCTTGTAATAAATGCTTTTATATTAAAAAAAATGCCCGTCTGGGCGTCGATCAAGTCGGAACATATATAAGAAGTCTATCTATCCATCCATCCACCTATCTATCCACCTACCTACCTACCTATCTATCTAATATATTCTTACAGTCGAAATTTGGGTTTGCTTGGGCTTGGACAGAAATTGTGAAGGTTTGCGTAGGCTCAGGCCTGATTGTTTTGGTCCGATCAGATTTCTACTCGGTGCTCCTGTCGACTGTCTCCAACATGGCGTCTGGATCACAAGCTTTCTCATTTTACAGCTAAACAGTACACCTAAATCTGTTTGTGGAGTCATTTGAGCCAGGAATAAGGACATTAGAGACTCCTGGGCTCTGATTGGTTGTTCTCTGTGAGCTGCATTAGATTTTAGGAAATGCAATTAGGGGGAATAGGAGGAGAAGGAGAACACAGTGTGGATGAAGTGACAGTTTTAGCAAACATGACAAAAAGTAATTTTCTTGTAAGTTACCAACTGTAGCTTTAATGGAAAGTGAAAAGGCAACCAAATGGCATTGGGGCTCTGAGACACTGCGATAAAGGAAAGAAACAAATTATTAACGAGGCGCTGGATTATTTACACGCTTTTATTATATGTCTTTTATTAGCGTGATATCAGTATTTAATTTTTAAATATCACAATTATTGTCAATACTGGTATATTGTGACACCCTTTTTCCAACCCGAGACGTCATGTTTATTATGCATGCCCCATCTTATCAAATGTGACTATGCAAGATGTTTTGTACAACACTTTTTTACAGGCTTCCCCAAATTCAGCCTGACATATTCAGTGTATTTGGAAACTCTGGGATCCCCTCTTGAATTTAAAATCATTTTCTGTGAGTTTGAACAATGTTTGGCTGCACGGCACACAGTTTGCAAACGGAATTAGACTTCTGAATCTCCTCAGAGGAGGTCGCTTTAATCCTATAAACACCAGCGCTCACTAGCTTTTATTAGACAGATAAACAATTATAATATATTCATTAATTACTGTGGAGATGGAATCACAATTGCATTTTCCGACGTTTTGTACAGGGTCAAGAAATGAACTCAACATTTAATAAATATAAAAATACGAGAGTTGCCTGAAACTAATTTGGTCCGACTTCATGTTCATGCTTCAGGTTCCCTGCTTTGATTATTTTTATTCAGTACAGAGCGGAGCTGGAGTGAGGGAATGAGAGCAGAAAGAGACATGAGAAAAAAGGAAAAGCAGAAATGGAATTAAGATTAGAAAGGATAAATGGATAGAAAAGCAGACAGAGGGGAGGATTAGTGTGTATCTTTCAGTGATGATGACTCCGTTTAGCATACTAACGACACCGCCCCTCAGAGGGATCCGAGACCTAACATGGCTGCGTGACATTGGCTGAAAGTCACCATGGAAATCAGGCATGTGGGCGGTGTGTGTGTGTGTGTGTGTGTGTGTGTGTGTGTCTTACAGGGATTGCAGGGTCCTCATTTATGCCCTCCAGGACGCCGGTGTTAAATCAGATGTTTGTCCGTTTGCTTCCCCTGAGCTGACTGTCACCCTACAGTGACCCAACCTGGTTTCAAATATACACACATCCCCACACGCTCACACATACATTTTGTCATATATTATTCAGCCTGTTATCCAGTTTCTCCTCTCATCTCAGTGTTTATAAAAACACAGGAAGCAACCACCAGAGGGGGAAAGAATGACAAAAACATAAATGTGAAGCTGAGGAAGAATACATTTATCTCAGAACCAAAATTGAGAAGTACAATTCCCTTATCTGCAGTCGTATTAAATATATCACATTTTAAAGGCTCCAGGGGATGAAATTAATTCCAGTCAACAGCAGGATGTCGGATTTATTTGTCTCTTCTGCCAGCCACTGTAGCAGATAACCATCAGCTTCTTTCCAATTCAGAAATGCCATTTGTCTATTCACTATATGAAAGTGGTTGTTAAATGTTGCAGTTCACAGACAGTGCAGCTGGTGGATGAAAGGGTTTCTCTCCCACTAACAACCAGTTTTGTGGGTGAGATGACTGTACTCACAGAGATTCAACACAGAAGCTGTCGTTATGATTTCTAATCTTGATGATGTCTCTTGGTAAGATGTTCGTGAAAGACGTGAGAGGTGAAGAAGAAAACACGCGATCTGCTGTTTGTCTTGAGAGAAATGACCTTGTTAGCATTGTTATGCTGATTGTCTCCAAATGTTGTACGCAACTGCTTTGAGATATTTGAAAGTGATGTCTAGGTTTTCCTTGCTCTCAAAGTATTTGATGCTTGAGGTTACTTTCCTTAAAGTGTTGTTGTTGTCAAGTTGATGTTTTCTTTCAGGAGGATGAACCCAAGTTTCCTCCCCCACCACTTTTTTTCATATCCGAATCAGCAGTTTAGACAACAGGGTTTCCTTGTTCAGAACTGTTCCTGTTATGTGTCCTCATTACAGTGTAGTAAAGCGGTATGGTGTCCCTGTCTTCTCTACAATTACTCAAGGAAGTTAAAAAGAGAAGTCACAGCATCGTATTGCATTTTATTATTGGGGTACAACACATGCATAGTGAAATCTGGTTTGCACTTACCAAAAAAGCTTGATAGAGTAGTGCAGGGATGACATTTTTGGTAGGCTAACACAGAACTAACCGTCATCATGGTTCCCTCAACATAAACCCACTGGGTGTTTTCCATTGGGTTTTGTATGATTGCAGAAAATAAGCTCTGTTGCAAATAAAATTTCACAATACAAACCCTTTTTTAAAGCATGAATGCATGGCCAGAAAGAAAAAGCTAAAGTTAGGCTGTAAAGGAATTACACCCCGGTCGCATGACTTCAACATCACCACCACATCAAGATTGTAGAGCCATGTTCAGCATCGTTTAGCCACTTGTTAGCAACTGTATTTTGTAAGACACATAAAAGCTTCAGAAGTCAAGAGCAGAACTTTACTGGGGTATTTCATATCATAGAACAAAACATGAAAGTCTCTTAAGCTTGTGTTAACCACAGACCTTACTTCAGGCATCTAACCAAAAACCCATTAAAAAATCCCACTGACTTTGAGATGAGGGAACCAGGAGTGCTAAAACACTAACTCATTTCCAGGTTCTAGGACCCATTCCTGCACCACTCTGTTGCACAAAATCATAGAGCATGGGAATGATTGATTTGTTTCACTAAGGTGTCTGCAGTCGGCATTGGGTTGCATATTGTGACGAACAGAGGGAGGGTGTCAATAATAGCCTACTTTATGGGTTGGAATTACAATGCTGCAGTTATTGAATATATCTTTAATAAAAGACCATTAACACATGTCAGTAAAGATTTGCTCTTTATCCGAGTTTTGCACAAATGCTGGAGAGAAAAGCCGAAACATTGCAGCTCCAGTTACACCATGCATGTGTCATACCCCATAGCTCCTGGTGTATAAATGTGCACTTCAGTAACCTGGTTAGTTTTTGCTATCCACAAGAACCTTTTTTCTTACGCGTTCTGCAAATCAGAAACACAATTTGCTAATTTGGGTCTTGGAATTAAGGGACAGCTAGTAATCTGATGGGGGGAAAACTGAAACTATAATAATTAAGCCTAATTAAGTAAGTTTCTTAGGCTGCAGAGACTTTTAAAAAGGAAAAACTTTGTCCTGTCTTACTACAGAGCCTCTCCTCCAACTGCACTGTCAGTCTAAATGCTTCAACCAAAACAAAAACCTGAAGCTGCAGCAGTTTTTATGCTAAAAAAAACTTTTAAAATACTTGAATTATGCCAATATTGTTTGTAAAATGTGGAAGCAGTGGGAGAGAAATCTGATAACCGAGGAACCGAATGTACAGTAAACAATCTGCATACAGATGTGTTCCCTGTAGCCTGGTTTCATGTGGCTGGAAACAGAGTCAGTGATAGGAATTTTTAAAACTACAGGAACAAGAACTTGTCCACAAAAAGATGACTTTTCTCTAACAGGCTTCCTGATGTTTTGTAGAAGGGAGAGTCAGATATTGTTTGTCTGTTTTGGGTTTGTCTGTTAAGAACTAAAGTTCTTTGCAAGGCAGCTCAGTCACTAGAATAAAATGTTGACACTGTACGAACAAAAAATGTTTCATTTGCAAGTTTCATACGTATCATATCAGTGTTTTTTAAGTGATGTTGTATATGAGCTGAATTTGTCATCAGGAGGTGGAGGGGGTGGTGGATGGTATGACACCTACCAAACTGACCACTGCAGACCTCTGCTTGTGTTTTAGCAAGTCATTGCTGTGTTGCCACGCTGCAGTCAGGGTTGTTCCATCAGCTTTTTAGGCTCCAGATGTTGGTGTTTTGTAGCATCCATCACTCATTTTATCGTTTTTTACACTCTAAACTTGGGGTTTTTGTAGTGACCTGTTGGTGTTTTTCAGTTGGCTTTTTAGACTCCAAACGTGGGTGTTTTGTACCAACCCCATATGGGTGGGTGTTTTTTGGCAACCTGTTGTCCATTCCATCGTCTTTTTAAACTCTAAACTTGGGTGTTTTGAAGCGGCCTTTAGACTCTAAACATCAGTGTGTTGTAGCAACCAGTCAGTGTTTTTCCATCAGCATTTTAGGCACCAAATGTGGGCGTTTAGTAGCAACCAGTTGTGGGTGGGTGTTTTGTTGTCATCCATCACTCATTTTATTGTTTTTTACACTCTAAACTTGGGGTTTTTGTAGAGACCTGTTGGTGTTTTTCAGTTGGCTTTTTAGACTCCAAACGTGGGTGTTTTGTACCAACCCTATATGGGTGGGTGTTTTTTGGCAACCTGTTGCCCATTCCATTGTCTTTTTAAACTCTAAACTTGGGTGTTTTGAACTGGCCTTTAGACTCTAAACATCAGTGTGTTGTAGCAACCAGTCAGTGTTTTTCCATCAGCTTTTTAGGCACCAAATGTGGGTGTTTAGTAGCAACCAGTCGTGGGTGGGTGTTTTGTCGTCACCTGTCACCCATTTTGTCTTTTTAGGCTCTAAACTTGGGTGTTTTGTAGTGACGTTTTGGTGTTTTTCAGTTGGCTTTTTAGACTCCAAACCTGGGTGATTTGTAGCAACCCGTTATGGGTGGGTGTTTTGTAGCAACCAGTCACCCGTTTCATCCTCTTTTTAGGCTCTAAACCTGGGTGTTTTGCAGCGACCTGTTGGTGTTTATCCATTAGCTTTTTAGACTCCATACATCGGTGCTTTGTAGCAACGCGTCACTAGTTTTATCGTTTTTTAGGCACTAAATGTAGGTGTTTTGTAGCAACCAGTCATGGGTGGGTGTTTTGTAGCAACCTGTTGGTGTTTATCCATTTGCTTTTAGTCTCTAAGCATGGGTGTGTTATAGCAACCAGTCATTGTTTTTCCATAGGCTTTTTAGGCACCAAAGTGGGTGTTCTGTAGCAACCCATCATCAGTGGGTGTTTTGTAGCAACCTGTTGGTGTTTTTCCATAGGCTTTTTAGGCCCCAAATATGGGTGTTAAGTAGCAACCCGTCACCCGTTTCCCGACCTGTTGGTGTTTATTGATTGGCTTTTTAGACTCCAAACCTGGGTGTTTTGTAGCAGCCAGTTAGTGTTTTTCTATTGGGTTTTTAGGCACCAGATATGGATGTTTCGTAGCTACCCAACAGGGACAGAGCAATTAAAAGTAGTTGTTTTATACAGAGACATTGCTGCTTTTCCTGCTGCGATTGTTCCTCTCTCACCGGATATTTTAAGCCAAAACATGATTGTTTCCCAGTTGAAACATATCTGCTACACAATAATGTGCAAATTGTATCCATGGTTTGCAGAAATGAACAATGCCAGGTTTTTTCAAGTGATTAGGTTGTGCAAGGATCAAAAGGAACCCTGAGCGAAACACTTGATATACATAACCTACTATACCGCTTACTTACCAGCTAGAACTTAAACATGTGTGCTGGCAACAACTGCAGTCTCTTCAAGTGCACATTGTGTGCTTTGAGGCTCTTGTGGGCTCAGGCTCCCTGGAGCACACATTTGATTCCTCTCTAGAAAGTACTATGCAAAAACTATCGTGCCACACACATTCCAGCACTCAGAATAAAGGCCTGGCAGAGAATATACAGTACAGAGCTGTTTGTAGGAGTTATTAGAGCTCGCCTCTATGATGGATGTATGAATGACAACCAGAATAAAGGCTGTAATCTTATCGCCTCTTCCTCATTAATCTTTTCTCACCCTGCTCCAGCACGATTTGAACACTCACTCAAAGTTTTTTCTTTGTCACATAGGAAGACATGCTAATTATATAAGATTTTAAGTGTGTATTTTGTCATCTTTTTCAGTCATGTCTACCATGACAGCTTTCATTTATCCGTCTATGATGAGTGGAATAGCGTGTAATACAATAATAAATGTTAACATGACTTAGTTATCCCTTTGGTTGCACTTTAATATGTCGGATATTGTCTTTAATCATGCTTTCCCGTGTCTCATAACGGCAACATCATATTGGTCATTAGTACAATGAGCTTCGTCTTCAAGGCTGATTGCCTTGTCATGGGCCAAAGGCTGCGTAGCCATTGGCCTTAGCTTTGATGCTCTTTTGTGCTAATAGCTTTTTAATGAGCCATAAGTCACATCCCCATCCAGTCGCTCCAAAGCATTCTGTGCCTCAGCCAAAACAAAGCAGATACAGAAAGAAGAATAAATTAGCATAATTCTGACATGAATTACATTGTTGGTTAGGTGATTTTACAGATGAACACTCACAGGCATTAAATTTAAGAGGTGCAACTGTGATTGGACTAATATACAGTATATTTATGTGTCATTTCCGTTACACTGATATCCATTTAAAGCTTATAAGCAGGGTGGCGTGGGCCCCTAAAAAGTCCCCTACAATGTCTTCATATACATTTACTGATAAAATGACTGAAAAAGTATTAAATAGACTTAAATTCTGATTTGATATGTCTTAAATGTCTTTTAGTCACGTCACCCCGAGAATTTCTGATGTTGCCAGTAGAGGAAACATCACTTTAACAGAAGGAAACACTTCGACACAACACCTGTATGAAAGCAATGTCCCTATTTTCACCTTCTCTATGCATTTAGATCACACAATGAGTCTTTATCATTAAACTAAGGCCTTGCTAGCTAGCCTGTTTCTTAGTTTATTTACAGAGTATCATTCAGTGTCCTTTTACGTTGTAGTTTATCTTGAATAGACATCCATGTGCGTGCAAAGAAAGAGTATGTTTTTTTATTTTTGGTGTGTATTTCCATCGCAAATTTAGTCTTAAATTCCACTTAAAGTCAAATTAAAAGGTCTTAAAAAGTCTTACATTTAATTTGTTTATATAAGTACACACCCTGATAAGCAGGGGGTTTAAGAACCAAATGAAGTAGTTGGTTTAGCCAACGTGTTCTTATTCCGAGGCCATCAAATACCGATGCTTTGTCACATCCTTGGACATCTGGTTATAAACAGTGGCAGTTAGGTTTACGCAAAAAAACTACTTAGGTTAGGAAAAATTATCATGTTTTGGCTTGAAATAGGTAAGGTTGTAACATTACCTAACCTGACATAGTACGTCACATGACTGACATCAGCCCGCAAAAAACGTATGTTGAGACTACATTGATTTTTGGTTCCACACAGGACACAAACTGCGGTGTCCTGGGTGAAAGTCTTGCTTTGCTTGACCCATCCCCCTCACCTCTCACCCACCCTATGCCAACTTTCTTGCTCTTTATACGATGTCAGTTTCTTTCAGCGTCAAGTATTGGCATGGATGGGTTTACATTGGAGTTAGCTGAAAGCCTTCTGCGTCTCATAAAGATGCTAAAGTCCAGTGTTTTATATTTTATTTTATTGTAAGTTACACTATGTATGCTTCTACTCATGAGCCAAAGTAACGAAATCTCGTTTAATATGTACACCGACGGTGTATTTGTTGAATGACAATAAAGCAAGTCTAAGTCTAAGTCTAAGTCTAAAGGGTGCCTTTGGCGTCTATCAGAAGCTGAGGGGCAAGACAAAGCATTGGCATTTGAAAACCTGGAAATGAGAAGCTGGTTTAGTCTATTTACAGCCAATACTTTACATCAGTGGTTCCCAACTGGTGGGTTGCAGTCCAACAATGGGTCCCAGGTCCATGCTGAATGGACTGCAAGTGACTCACAAATGTGTCAAATCTGTAAATTAACAGTCTTTATTTTGAAGTCAGTGAATTTATAACACAGAGCTTTTATTTTGAAGTGCTGTTTCCTGCTGTAGATTGAGTGACTAACAGAAAGCCTCTTGACGGAGACAGCCAACTGGCTCAAGGACATGGCCAAACGCAAATATGACGCTAAAGATATTAAACTGTGTGGACCTTGAGCCAATGAGTAAGAAAAAATCTGGACCCTGTGGCTGGACTCATTTGGCAACCACTGCTTGGCATCATGTATACACAGTACTGATGCAGTATACACAAGTATTTGTTAACAAAAATCAAGAAAGTATCAAAAATTTGCTTCATGATTTTCACACCCTGAAGGAATTAATAATACGCAATGGCTGCCTGGAACTGTGCGACAAATACTAATACTAGTAATGGATCCATTAGTCGGCCATTTTCATGACTCAGCATTTTTATTAAGTGATGAGTCATTTAAAGGAGAACTATGCCCATTTTTAAAATTCATACATGTCATTCCTATGGTCTAAGACAGTCCAAAAATTTGAGTAAACATGAACAACTTTCTCCCAAATCCAAAAACTAGAGTGATAAAACTCAAATTTGTGATGTCATATTATATAAAGTCTGGAGCTGCTCCACAGACAATGAATGGCGAAAGGTTTTATAGATGACACTGAGAGCAGCCAGGGGAGTGTTCTGAATATAAGGGTACATTTTCTGTTTCAGAACTAAGAGCACTGCAGTAAAATAAATACATTTGGGTATATAAAAGAAAACAAACATCTTTCATTCATTGTCTGTGGAGCAGCTCCAGCCTTTTATACGCTATGACACCACAAGTTTGACACACTTATCTGGTTTCTGGTTTTTAGAGAGAATAGCTTGTGTTCAGAAATATTGATCGAACTTTTGAAGGCCATGGAAATAACATACTGGAGTTCTTGATCTAGATGGTGTTCTCCTTTCAGTCATTTATTAAAGGTATACTATGCAGGAAGTCTTAGCTTCTGTTTGTAAACACACTTGCCACTGAAATTGAAATTGAAAGTGAAAGTGAAAGCCAATCCCAGATTCACCCTTGCTTTGGAAAGAGGCTTTTTTCGCTTGGCGTTTCAATTTGCCACATCATGTTTTTTCAGTGCTGTGCACAATTTTCGGAGCTTACTCTTGCAGTCTGGCATCTGGTACTTTTTATAAAGTCCCAACCTCACATGCTGTGCCCAGGATCGTAAGAAGACACAGGCAGAGGGCAGGGACTCTGCAGATAAATGAATGAACAGATGACTTTACTTTGAGCAAAATAAAAAACAAAAACATCAACAGACCTGCTCAAAAAGGAGGAGGGAGAGGTGCACACTTATATAATCCTACCCCCTTTTCAGTATTAATTTCTCATTTGAAAAGGAAATTGTTAACAACTATCCCAAACTTATTTACAACCATTAACAAAGATAAATAAACAACGGTCTTAGATATATACATATACAAACCCCATCTCAACCAAGCCCAGATATATAGTGCTCTATAGTCGTGCTTCCCTTTAACTCCTCATCTAACCCACCCCACGCACCAGACTTTTCAAAGTTGTACAAACACAATGTTCTTTTAGATTTAATTTTCCTCTTAAATTAAATCCCCCTCTCTGTCACAATTTTTTCTGAATATGCCTGAAAGTCGATTATTTCTGTACTGTTTTAAATTCAACCAAGTCCCTGAATTATAATGCATGTGACTTTAAAAACAGTGTGTTTGTTTGCTCCCAATATCCAACGTTATGTACAGTTTTTTTGTAATATCTTAAACGTATTTAAAGTGCTTCTTTAGGTGTCACACCAGACCTCCACACAGTGATTACGATGCAGTAATATGAGTGAGCAGTGGATGATATATGCCAGCTTTAACTGAATGTGATTTATTTGAGGTTTCCTGCTGATTCTGTGAACAACACCTTTTCTAAACTTAATCTATCTTAATTTACACTTGCATATCAATTTCCTGATTGCCATATAACATCATTTTGGTCTTTGTCACCGCCACACACTTCTGGTGGGTCATAAGTAACGATGAAGAGGAATTACTTTTGTTTGAGGCTGTAGATTTTTGTTTTAGGAAAATCCTGAAGAGTATGCCTTAAAACAAAAATCTCGGTAGTGAGGATCACAGGATTTATTTTTTAATGTTGAATCTTAATTTGAACATCTTTGAACTGTTGGCTGGTTAAGACCCTGATCACACAGAACGTGTTTTGCAGGTTGCGCCACACTGCCTTTTTTTAATTGAATGCTACTAGTGAAAAAAAAAAAAGCTTGCTGCGTGTTTTTATTGTTTCCAGGCAACCACACCATCACCTCCTTACTCTAACCTTCCCGTGTAATCAATCTACTGTTTGTGTATTTATTTATTTATTTATTTTAGTTATGTGACAGTAGTCTGTATCTAGTTCCTAAAATGTTGAGGCAGAGGGAAACAGAGATCTGTGTGGGTACATGAGACCCTAAAAAAGAGGGTGGATCATGGGGAGTACCACCAGTTGGTCCAGGAGCTTCTCCTCCATGATGGCCGTTTCCAGGCATATTTTAGGATGACCCAGGGGGCAGTTTGACAACCTGCTGTCTATCATCTGGCCGTATAGCTCTGGGTATCCATCAACCACTACCACCAGTTTCTCCTCCATTGTTTACCAACTGTAAACTTGTTGTCATGACCACCAAAGAAGGCCCGCCTCTCAAATCATCTGATTGGACAATGGGCAAAAAGATGACGAAAAACGAGATGATGTGGGGCGCCTTTTCCGCTTTGAGTTGAAGTTTTTCAACTCGAGGAGTTCAAAGCGCTTCGGCAAAAACGCCAGGCGCCTGGAATGCAGAAATGTGAAGCGCATCGCAATGCAACAATCGTGAGCAAAAACAATTACAAAAGGCTGCCTCCAGCTGCTAAAATGCTTTCTGTGAGATCAGGGCCTATAACAAGCAATCTAAAAAGGCCACTTTGAGCTCATGGAAATTGTGAAGTGCTTTTTTTAAACTTAATTCTTGCCTTGGATAACCTGATAAATTGGAAATAAAAATGCTGTAATAATTAGATGCGCAAACTGCATTTGAAAATGGTCATTAAAAATATTAAGTACAGTCAAAGCAGAAAAAACTGCACACCAAATTGTTCCAGTCCTTAAAATATCTTCTGTACTGAGGGCATGTGCATACTGTACTGTAGCTAAGTAGCATATGTTTGGCTGTGTGCCGGAGTGTGTGAAAAGTGGAAATATGTGAGAAGCAGAGTGGCAGAGGTGGGTGAGGAAGAGAGAGGGAGAGAGATGGTGAGAGAGAGGATAGCGAGCGCATAAGACGTGGTGCGTCTGCCGGCTGTGCAACAAGCTGCGATCAGTGGAGCTAATGGGAGGAGGAGGGCAGGAGGAAAAGCCTGGAAGGAATTAAGATCAATCGGGAGATGTGAGGATGTGAAATAGAGGGAGGTAGAGAAGAAAGAGAGATGGAATGAAAGAGAGAGGAGGAGGAGGAGACTGTGCAGTGTGCACGGACTGAGAGGGGAAGTGAAACAGACCGCTGAGAAGCGACTCAGTGAGCGCTGTGATCAAGACAGAGGAGCAGAGGAAATACAGGGAAAGTGACAGGGAGTGCTTTGATTGACACGCCCATCATGATAAAAGCAAAGGATAACCTGGCCAATCTTCCTCCTTTTTTGATTCACGTTTGATCCACTAACATCTTCTGATTTATCGTGGAGCTGAATGAATCGCTCTACGAGGGGGGTTAATTAGTTTTCCCAACTCGTTACTTCAAAGCTTTTTCTCTCGCATATCTTTAAAAATGACGTAAAGAGGTGCAATCAGTCCGTGAATGTTCTCTGGGGGATTGTTGACGGATGCTTGGATTGTGCTGTCAAAACTTGGCTCCCGTTCTTGTTTTCACACCTTGGCTCAGCTTCTGTCTCCGCGAGGTAGGTTTTCTGTTTTCACTTGGGGGGAATTCAGAAAGTGCATGGCAGAAATATTTCTGAAATCACAGAGAATGTTGTTATTAAGTAAGCTGTGAAAAGATGAAGACATTTGAGGAATCTCCAGGGGTTGGAGTTGATAGAGATATCAATCGTATGTAATGAATCAGAGAATTTCTTTCATGCAAGGAGCTCTAATGTGCTTATTGGCCTCTGGAGATCTTTGAGGACCCCCTGATGAACCTTTTACAGTTATGGTGTAAGATCTGAATGTGATGTGTGTGAGCGTAAGTGTTGGAGTAAGTGCTGAAAAAGAAACACATTTCCTCTCCTTTCTCACATTGCACTGTCATGTCAGGAATTCTATTTTTACCCAAGGCGGCTGAAACAAAATCACTGTGCACTTTTCCACTCAGGCTATCACTCTTTGTCTTGTGCTGAGTGTTTCTGTGCATACTATACAGCATCTCCGCCTCTCGTTCCGTACACCTGCCAATCCGGCTTGGCATTGAGCAAAAAAAAAAAAGTGTTTCATCCTCCAGCTCTGTGCAGCCTCTCCAGAACAGCTCACTGTGTGGGTACACTAGTCGTGATCCCCACTCATGCTGTGTGTGTGAGGGTGTGAGGGTGCCGAGGTTCTGGGCGTCACCAGAAGCTCCCAAACAGTAATGACTGATCAATTAGCATCAGTGCTTTGTTACATTACTTCTCAACCTGCAGGTCAGGACCTTCAGTGGGCTGTGAGGTGACACTGATGATTTATGTCATATGAATAATTATATTCCTTAATTTAGAAGTGTTTAATCAGAATTTCTCATCTTTATGGTGAATGCATTTTTCATGTGAGATGCTGCACAGCCAGCAGGGCGTCTGTCACTAATTAAAAGTAAGTAAAAGTAAGATAATGTTGGAATAACGACTTGGCAGCAGAGTTTATCATCTTTATGTTTACATCAAAAGCTCGGGGGACGCAATGAGACTTTCTTTTGTCAGGAGCCACTGGGCTTTCAGTAATTGATTAAACGGCTGGCAACCGAGGCGGTAGTTTTAATAGTCAGATAAGTGAGCTTGTGACTGAAGGGTTGAGTCTAAATCTGCACTGCCAGATGTGGCACAGGGATGTGACCAGGCATTGATGTGGGTTGAAAGGTTTGTTGGAGGGAAGGAGTAGCCTATCAGGAGAAGATAGAAAGAGGGGGAAACATGCAGGTCTGCTGCCTGCTGTAGGTGACAGATGCCAACACTCAGACGATTTTTCCACTGTTTCATCAAGTCAGTAGGATTAATGTGAAGTAATGGAATACAACTGTCGAAGAGTCTAGCTAGATATATAATCCCACCAGCTGAAGTCTAAATCTACATCCGTCTGTCTTAACTCTAATGTTCTGAACCCTCCGTGACTTTGACATGTGGTGAACAAATAAGTGGTCAATAAGTGGCTGACACGTGCAGGCTATTAAACCTAACCTGCCAGCCCATTCTCATTCTGAAGTCGTTAAATACAGCTGCTTTGTCAGTGAGTGTGGCTTCAGACAGCAATGCCAAAAACCACCTTTCACTGCGGTATGATGCACTGCCGGGTGGCGTCTGTTTGTAACGCAGCTGGACAAAACATTTTGCGGTATTATGATGCGCGGCCAGTTGGCTGGACAACACCTGTCACAGCGGTACTACATGGCGCAGGATGGCATCAGTCTGAAACACTGCTGGTAAGGACATATGTAGGCATGAAAGTGGCCATATGTGATGACTTGGGATGATAACGTGTTGCAGCTCCATGCCTTTGGTCTCTGGGAGGAAGCTGGAGAAAACCTACACTAACATGGGGGAAATATGCAAACTTTATAAATGCCTTGAGGGAATTATTTCAAATTTGGCACAAACGTCCACTTCGACTCAAGGATAAACTTTATATACAAATGCACTAATATATAGATTATATTGTGGTGGTCAGAGGTCAAGGCCACTTTGACCTTGTGTCCATCTCATTCTCGTGAACGCGATATCTCAAGAACATTTTCAGGGAATTTCTCCAAATTTGGCACAAATGTCCACTTGGATTCAAGAGTGGACTGATTATATTTTGGCGGTCAAAGGTCAAGGCATCTGTGACCTTTGTCGGTTTCATCTCAAGGATAAACTTTAAGCTCACTGTGATCTTACTTCCGTCTCATTCTCGTCAACTCAATATCTCAAGAACACCTTGAGGGAATTTTAAAAAATTTGGCACAAAGGTTCATTTGGCCTGAACGAGTCAAGGTCACTGGGACCTTGTCTGTCACAGTGTCGTTACCACAATGTCTCTCAGGCTTTTTTTTCCCCCCCAAATAAGCCACTGATGTCCAGTTGGAGTCAAGGATGAAGCATTCTCGGAACCCATCGGCTGTATTGCCGTCTGACTTCCGGCAGACGGCAATACAGCCTCTGGGGGCAGATCCCAGATTTTTTGGCATTCCGGTTTGATTTGGGCGGAGGAGGCGAATTTCCGTTTCTGACTTCCGTTTATATATAAGTAAATATGCTGAACCACTGAGATGGATTCAGAGTTTGCAGTGACGCCAATTATGTTCCGCCTCGTTAGTTCACCGCACGGACCGTGACGCCAATTATGTTCCGCCTCGTTAGTTCACCGCACGGACCGTTAAACCTGGCAACAAATGCAGCCGGCTCAAACGTGATTGGTCAATATCACGCGGACTACAAACAGCCTACAACCGGAAACCAGGCCTCTTAAGCTCTTCTTCCTGGGGCAAGATCTCCGGGGTTTGTCTGCAGACTGTATATAGAGACTAAGGATGAAGTGATTCTATTTTAGTGGCTGAATGTCAAAGGTCAATGTCACTGTGAGCTTGCGTCCGTCTCATTCTCGGGAATGTAGTATCTCAGAAAACATCATTAGGGAATTTATCCAAAGTTGGCACAAATGTCCACTCTGACTCAAGGATGAAGTGTTTCAAATTTGGTGGTCATATTGTCAAAGGTTGAGGTCACTGTGACCTTGTTCGTCTCATTCTCATGAACACAATATCTTAAAAATGCCTTGAGTGAATTCCCTCAAATTTGGTGCAAATACCCACTTGGACTGAATGATGAACTGATTTGAATTTGGTGGTTGAAGGTCAAAGGTCAAGGCTACTGTGACCTCAAGAATTAATATACTATTAGTCTAATAGGATACAATTATGAAGTGATGACTTTTTTTGTCCTAAAGGTCAAATGTCAATTTCACTGTGACATCATGATGTACTGTAAAAACACTTTCCTGGCCATTATTCAGTGTCATATCTAAGGCACAGAAGGGGAGACATTTGGTCAGATACTGAATTGGTGACACTAGATTTGGGGTCCACCTAAAAATTGTGCTGATTGTATAGATCCTTTGTGCTGCTGGGAGGAAAGTATGTGTGAAGCATCCACGTTTTCGTAGACATGGATGTAAACTGTAACTAAAACTTGACTGGGGCATGAAGTCATACAACCGCAAGCAGTAATTCTGGTTTTCTTTTTGTTTTCTGTAGTGTATTTTCACGACATCTTTGCTGCTGAGCACTTTCAGCTGTACCATTTCTGTACTGCACTTCTCAAACTTCTCTTGTCAATGACACAGTCTGACCTGTGATGTCTTTTTCTTTTACGCTGATGACATTAAGCTCTCTCTCATCTGTTGAGACATGTTACATCTGTTCTTATATGCCAGGTGTTTTTTCTGGGATGGACGCATGAGACATTTTCAGGGAGCGAACAAATGTTAAATTGCTAATGTGCTGTATCAATCAGTGTTGGCAGCCAAATCAACGTATATGAAAATGTCAGGGTTTATTATTTTAATATCGTGACGTTTTGCAGTAAGGGAGATCAGATTACATTGTCTACAAATAAACATTTCTGTCACAACGCAAAAACCCTTTGGGTCTTGACCTCTTTACATTTACTCCTCTGACTGACAGATGATAAAAATTATCTCCAGCTCGCACCCCAACACTGACCTCACTAATTGTTTGTGGCCATGCATGAGGAGATGTCGACGTGGTGAAAGACCACAATGATTTGGATGCTGTCAATCAGGCAGCATGTGTGTGAACTGAGCGGCGGGCCGAGGGTTAGGGAGGTGGCTGGCCTCACCCTGCACTGGCATTCATAGAGTGGACACATTGACATTTATGAGTGCAAAGGAGTAGACACTAATTAAATTCAGCATTAAAGTTTATGCCTGCCAGTGTGGTTCATGTACCTCTAAACTTGTGAGAAACAGTTTAGGCATTTGCTTGTGAAGACAGCTTTGTAGAATTCTTCAGGGTTGTGATTTTGAGTTTTGAATGACTTGAAGGTTAAACTGAGAATTCAGATGATAGATTAAGGTTTTACATTTTGATTTTTGCTCAGATGTGACATTAGAATAAGGTTTAAGTTGGCAATATCCTCCAAATTAAATCCGATAAGGTGGTTTTGCCACTGGGTTTCCACCACAAACAAGTGCTACATTTGGATTTGATTGCTGCAGTGTGTGCTGGTGGGTAAATCTCGCTTTCTTTTGACAGATTTATGCGAGTCTTTATGTAAATCCATGTATTTGTTGACTTGTTCTCACCCTGACTTTCATACAATGACTAAACTTGGATTGTTGCATTTGACAGCTCTCAGTTCAATTTCTTTTTAAGTATGCTGCCTGTAAAAGCTCAGTGAGGCAGGTGAAGGACTCAGATGCAGAACCCAGAGACGTGCAAGTACATTGTGTCAGTGATTGAAAACAGTGTTTGATGACAGCTGGTCATTCAGGACAGACAGAGGCTTGATGCTAAGACAGCAAGCTCAATAGTCAATCTGGTGGGAAAATGAGGTGTACTGTATATGCAGGGGAGCTGAATAGGTGATTGGGAGCAAGTATACGGGTGGTTGTGGGAAGTCAGACGATTGAAAGTTGGAAACAAATACTGCAACAAGCTACCTTCTGCTTTGCTACTGTGAAAGGACGGGCATGATTTATCTGCATGATGCTTTTAAGCAAAAGCTAAACGTGGCATTTTAGGGAAACTTCATTATTTTTTTCACCTGTTTTCCCATGTTTTTGTGTCTAAGTGAAAAATGAGACAACAGTTTTTGAAATTGGTTCAGTATTGAGAGACGGCACTGCAGCCACAACCCATAAACAGGCAGATGTCATCCTGACGGGCAATTGTGCACCGTCAATTTACGTTCATTAGAGGTGCTTGTTTTTACCACTGACGGGCTCAGATTGTTATTTTATGTGTCTGACAACATTATGGAAAGGAACCCCACAAAGAAATCGTACTTTTTTCCTTCCCTTTCGCTTCTCTGTTTGTTATTGTGACCATGTCTCACTCGAGGAGAAGTTTGGTTCTGAAATCTCGTGAGCGTTGAGTTGTTGCAGGAAAACAACGGTGTAAATGTTAGTGGGAGTTGATTTAATGGGAAGAGTTTGTTGTATAGGAGGACAGAAAACTTAGCTTTGTATTAACTAAAAGATTTTTAGTGTCATGACTGAAAAAATAGCTGATTTTTACAAAGTGGAAAAGTCTGCAAGATTTCACAATGAGAAATCTCCTTGAGGGAAACTTGGTTGTAGACAATAACAAACAGACTAGATCAGCAAAAGGTAAAAAAAATATGTTTAATTTCTCTGTAGCATTGTTGTCAGACACTTATGATAACAATCTGCAATCTGGTCTCACTCTGAAGTCGTCAAATATCGGCGCTTGGGTAGTGACTAACAGCGTCAGACACTGATGAAAAAAGCTGTCCTTTCATGTCGTCATGATATACGGCTGGTCACTGTATTGTGTAACGGCACCCAGCGGGGTCAGGGGAAACGCAGCTGGACACCAACATAAGTTTAGGAGGCAGGCAGTAGAGGTGAGTGGTGGGTCCAACAACCACCGACTTTCACTCTTTCTGCAAGATTGTAAAGCCAAACCCTGTTCTATTGTTCAAACCAATTGCATGTGTGTGTTGGCTAAACCCAACCATGTGCGTTTGATGTTGAAGGCAAAAAATGTAAATTCGGTGTTGTACTGACGTAGTGCGTTTATATTGAAAGACAAAGAGATCACTTGTGTCCTGGGAAAAGTCCTGTGTTTTGTGACCCATCCACAACCCCAACCTGCCTCCTTACTGGTCCTCTCAGGACCGCTTCCTTCTGAACTCCTCTTTGCGCATTAGTCATGTGATTGCAGCCCTCCAAGGTACGTGGGTTATGCATGAATTACTGCTCATGATTACGTGGCATATGTACGAATTATGTTGCGATGCGTTTCATGGGAAAGTGTACGGAAGGTAGATGAGAACCAACCTAGTCTTACTCTAAAGTCGTCGAAATCCGCCGCTTTGGCAGTGACTTCCAGCATCAGACACCGGCGAAAAAAGCTTTCTTTTAACGTCGGCATGATACACAGCCGGTCACTGTTATAGGTCAACAAACACAGACTTTCACCCTGAGAGCCAAACCCTGTTCCTTTTTCCTAAACCCAACCATGTGCTTTTGTTGCCTAAACCCAATCATGTGTGTTAGCTGTTGAGGGAAAAAAACGTCAATTTGCGGTGTTGTACCGATGTAATGCGTTTATTTTGAAAAAAGACTGTATGCAAATTATACATTTTCTGTGAAAACAGAAGTGTATTTTGAAAAGAGGCAATGCATGTAACAGGCAGAAGTTGACACAGCGTCCCAGAACGTCAACAACTAATGCACCCAGGGTACCTTGCACATCATATGTCGATATGGAAAGTCCATAGCCAAATGTAGATATGAGGCAAGGTCGGAGTGAGAGCGTGTTGCAATCTGAGTCTATCAGTGGCAAAAACAAGCACTCTCAATGGACAGAAATTGATGGTGCACAGTCGCCCTTGGGGATTACATCACAGCCTTTTTTGTCGCTGCTCTCTCTCTGTCTCTTTCAAAATTAGACCAATTTCAAAATCTGGTGTCTCCATTAGTTACACAAAAATATTAGAAAACAGGGTTCAGGTTAAAAATACTGAAGTCTCCTTTTAAAGGGTTCAATGTGCTTTAAACAAAGTTCAAAAGACATGGCTGCAGTCTATTTAGCCACATTCAAAGACAGGGCAAAAGCCTGCATTGATAGCCTCCTCCTGGCTTCCTACTCTTTCTCCAAAAAAACTCTGCCTCGACGTGATGAATCGTACCAATGGGGATTAAGGTCCACACTTTCAGACAGTCTCTTCTCAGAGGCATTCATCGTGTTGCACTCAACTGTGCACACAGAAAGGGACGGAAGTAACTGTGAGGAATAAAAAGAGAGACCTTGAGAGAGGAGCTCCAATCTTGTCTAATTTCTCACCTCTGCACACCGGTCCAATCACTATGTGAAGCATCTGTGTTTGTCAGTTTTGGAAAGTTACCAGGTTTGTTGGATGCAGCTTAAATGCATCTGAATTCTGATGTTAGAAAGGTGTGAGGGACGGGTCTTTCAGGTGCGGCTTGCCGATCCAACAAACACTTCAAGCAAACTGAACCCTTAGAACAAATGACCACTGTTGTTGTTTTTCTAATGAGGTATTGCTAATTTTAGTCTGGTTGGCTTAGCACAAAGAACACCACAGGTCAGAAGACAAACTGTATGAAACAGGTTTTAAACATTGATTTAGCAGCTGCCGAAGCTCCAGGAAGCATTCTCCACAACCATCAATTTATCACAGCCGGCTGAAAGAGAAAAGCTTTCTGTTCGGAACAGAGGTTTTCTCTTGGATTGGCAGGGACAACAAGCAGCATCATTGTTTGGCATCTCTGAAATGGCTGAGAGAAAGCTAAATCAATTAGCCTCAGGAGGCATTGTCATTCGCGTCGGGTTACAGGTGGCAGGCAGCCAGCTGTGGTTCATGGAACAGACTCACTCAAGGAAACAGGGAGGAAAGGATTGAGCAGAGGGAGAGGGAGCGGGCCCAGCTTATTCAATTTGCTCAGAAAAGTGATTACACCTTCCGCTTCCCAACAACCCTCCCCTCGCTGTCTGCATGTTAGCTGCTGTTTGACGGTGACACACCTTTCCAGGGCGTTCCTCCTGGCTGCTTTTACAGCTTTGCTTGAGCGCCCATCAGAGCCTTCAAGTGCAATCACTTTACCTTGTATAGCAATCTGTTTATGCTGCAAACTGAATTTCCTGTTACTGCCGCTAGCAGGGTGGCGGCCCGTGTTTGTGCATGGGAGATTAATGGAAAGGAGGGTCTGCACATATTGAATGTATGTGTGTGAGCATGTGTAAAGGCTGCAGTGTGTGTCTGAAAAATGACTGATGGAATTGGACGGAGGTGGAGTGGCGATGATAAATCAATTAGAGTGCGCAGGAGATTTAGGCTAATGAAGGTGACAGCAGGGCCAGTGTCCCACTCAGCCATGACTCAGTCCTCTGGGTGGGTGTGTTCGACTGCACACATGGGTGTTGTTAGTGGATCGTACTCAGTGGGAGTAATGGTGCATTTCCCTGTTGTCTGGGTGTTTTGTTTCAGAGAATGGTCACAACACCACAATCTCCTTTGATTTCAGTGAGATGGTCTGTAACCTCCAGGAGGTGTGCGACAGCATTGGCCACTTAAAGGGACAGTAAGCCCAAAATCACAAATACATATATATTTTTCCTCCTTCTTGTAGTGCTATTTATCAGTCTAGATTTTTAGAATGTAAATTGCAGAGTGTTGGAGATATCAGGAACAGAGATGTCTGCCTTCTCTTCAATATAATGGAACTAGATGGCACTCAGCTTGTGGTGCTCAAAGTGCCCAGGAAATACATTTGAATAACTCAACATCAATGTCTCCTCCCAGAAATCATGACCCTTGTTGTGAGCAGTTTCATGTAGGAACTATTTTCTATCTACTGAACTACATTTGCCAATAGTATCACCACAGAAGGAAGCGTGCACCTACTGCTAGCTCACCTAGCACCACTGAGCTAGCTAATATTACAGCTCAGCCGAGGAGGACGCCATAACACTGCCCATGAAGAGATGCACACTTCCTTCTGCGCAGTGATACAGTTGGAGTAGGTATTTTCATACAGTGTTTCCCACAAAATTAGCATCTATGCGTGGCTGTAGCTGATGACGGATTAGCAATCTTTTGTGTGTTTACGTATGTTCCATTGTGATCATTCTGTGTCCCCTCTCTGAAGTTAGAGGTTTTTACAGCACCTCTAATGTACTGGAGTAACTCTTTGTAAGTTTTTTTTCCTAAGCAGCAGTTTGTTGTGTTTAAGTTGCGGGGTGGAGAATTGAGAAGTCAATCAGCTTGGTCAGAGCAGACCCAGAACTGGCCTACAGAGTTAGCAGAATCCATGGGAAGGTAGCTGGTTTCATCTAAAGTGAATCTGGGGTTGGCTTGCACTTTCACATTCGTTGGCAAGTGTTAACAAGCAGTAGCCGACACTCCTGCATAGTCTACGCTTAACCCAGACTGCAATAGTGTTTGTGCCTAATCCGAAACCAAACTTGAACCCTGGGTCTATTCTGAATGGGTTGTTAGCGCATAGTAAGCTTCTCGTCACCTTTCATGTGACCCTGTGTCCTTATACGAGGACATCACATTTTAACTTTGTTGAAGTTTATACTTCATTCTTCTTAGCTTACACCTGTTGTCCTTGTTTGTGGATATTTGTACCATCTAGTGGCAGCTTAAGCACAATACACTAATCCATGTAAAAACAAGATGGCGGCCATCTCTGCTAAGTCAGCGTGCAGCCGATCCTGACACAAAAGTGGACATGGTACAAAACCTGATCACATTTTATGGTTGAAACTTTTTTTATTTGTGATTAATAATGTTTGTAGTTTGATATGACAACAAATTTGACCAATTTTAGCAACAATAACAAGCTTTTATAATTGTGTCGTTTGAGGACATTGGGACTTTATTATGATCTTGTTTGAGGATGTTGGGACCAATTAGGTGTGACAGACAAGGACAATTCATGCTGAGTTTCTAAATGAAAAAATCACAAGACTTTTAGATTTGTTGCTTTATTTGTAATTTAGTTTTGCACAACTGTATTCAGGTGAACAGTTCTCTACTTTAATACACACTTGTGACTACTGAGATAAACTTATCATCATATGAGGACATCTTTTTTGTTTTTCTCCAAAGCTACTTCCTGTTCAAGGCAGTAGCCATGTTTCCATCAGCCTGTTTAGATGCGCATCTAAAAGTATCGCATCGGAAAATTATGATAGAAACGCCAAAATTCGAATTAAAATCCCCTGATTCGCACAAACTAAAATACGCTCGCTTTAGCCGGGTTTTGGTTGATTCGAAAAAATGTTGATTCGCAAAACGGGGGATGGAAACAGTTATGTTCGAATTAAGTCTGACGTAGCGCACCTCTCTCCATGGTGATATCCACACTCCGGGTCGGGAAGGCGGTAATGCATTTACAAGCTGGTTGCCAACCGCCAGAAAATGTAGAAGAAGAAGAATGCAAGACTTGTTTTGTTTCCAGTTTTGCGGAAAAGTAGTTTGTAGTTTTCACCAAAGTCCGTACATTTAATGGAAACACACAGGATTTGTATTTCTTTTAATGAACATTTCCCAATGATTCGAATCACTTTTGCATGGAAACATGCTAATATTTAGTTTTTTATACTTATCAGGTTCTACTGAGCCCAAATAGTAAGGAGACATTGAAAATACATATGAAACTGATGCTGAGGTCTCAGGACAAAGTGTAGGAAAATCTCTGTATTGTCCCCCATTCATAAGTGCTATATCGTAGGCAACTGGACTTGCTTGCGTTTCTTTAAGACGTTTCGCCTCTCATCCAAGAAGCTTCTTCAGTTCTGATCAGTACGATATAGCTTTTATGATTACCATGACCTGGATGACTGAGAATCTTCACCGACATTGTCCCCCATTGCAGAATGACAAGAGGTGCTGAGACGCGCCGTAGAACCATTACAGTGTTCAAAATTTGGCAGCCTTCTCTGCAGAACTAGAGTAGTCTGTATTCCCATGACCATGACTGTGCACATTGTAGCCATTGCTTAAATGCCTCCCTATATAGATGCAGACGGTGTGATGCTAGCTTGCACCAACGTATTGTCTCACTTACATTGAAGACAAAATACAGATAAAAGCATTACTGGCCTAACTTTAGTTGATTTTTTTTTTTATATATGTTCTCATGCTTGTCTTTTAGTTGTGTTTCCCCTCTCATGTTATTATTTGGCATATTATGCCACAAAAAGCCTTAATTAGCTTGAATCGCTGTTGCATTAGCTTTAATGTAATGGGTTTTTAGCCCTGATCACACTCTCTGGTTGCAATACGGTTTATCTAATTGGATTTTAAGCCCCACTTGCACCTAGTTTTGTTTCTGTTTTGTTGAATGAAGTTTAATTGGAGTGAAATTGGCTATAGTGTGGATGTGACTTAATGACTATGGAGAAAAGTTGACCCTTATTTAAGGCCAATTGGTAAACACAGTCATTAAGACTTTGTGATCTCCGAGTGGAAGCTTTTCCTGTTTTTGCCTTCATTTGAAGTCGCTCAGGAAGCGAGGAGAAGCAATGCTACATCAAATCATGAGCGATTCCACTCGCCAAACATATTGTCTTATTGTGCTCTAGTAGTCAGTCCATCTCCTCACTTTATAAAATTCATTGCTGTCTATTTTATCACTCTTTCAAACAGCTGTTATTACACTTCTCTGCTCGGCTCTTTCTCTTTCTAACTGTCTCTCTTTCTCAGCCAGCTGCCGACTATTCTTCCAGCTGTCATTCTTTCCTTCACGATTCAAGCCTCCTCCTAATAGTGGTATTTATTTTCTGTCAGGCACTCTTTGTCCCTAACAGAATAGCACGCTCATTACACACGTTCACACTTTCAAGATGCTTTTGAGTACGTAGAGACACACACAGTTCCTACATTCAGCTGTGGTTATCTACTTTTCTGCTTCCATTGTGTCGTGTTCTTATACTTGTAGATAAGTGGCTTGATTCATGTTATATTTTATTGAGGCATTTCCAGAACAACGAGGAGGAGGTGTTCATCTTTCTCAGATATCAGTCTTAAGAGCTTGTATTGATATCCAGCACTCATCGTCAGTGTAGACGTGGAGTGGTAATTTGTTACTTGTTATGTTGCTCTTAAAACATTAAAATGAAAACAAGCGAAAGCACTATTTTTTTTTTATATTTTTAACAGGAAACAAAAAATAATTCTGGTCTAGCTCATTTTTGAAATTAAAAGTTAAGTATGAGCAATGTTATATCATTTAGATATTAAATAAATGTTATAGACCCTTTTATGGGTGATGTCACAATGATGTAATTTTATTAGCTGGAGGCAAAACCTGCCTCTCCCCCACAGGGTTGTAGGCTACACAGGAGTCTGTTACGCTGGATTTCCACTGGATGCGTGTCCGTTGCGGCAGCGCTGGTTATCCGCTGCGTGCTCCGCCGTCCGTCAGTACCCACCGGCTGCGTTTGCTGTGCGGAGCGGTGCAGCTCCGCTGGAAAACATCTCGGTGCACTGCCATGATTACTATCTCCTCGTCCATGGTGTCAACGGGGTGAAATGACGTCTGAAAACCTCTGACCTGTTGACGTCAGGACTGCCTCCGCCCATTATGTAGTTTTCAATGTGTAGTGCAGGGAAATATTATCGTAACGTTAACGTATTAACACTGTGAATTTTATTTTGAAAATTAACCAGATGTTTTATTTTATTTCTGTGCACAACTTTGATTTCTCTGGAACGCTAACTTTTTAGCACATTAGCTAACGTTAGCTTCCATAGCAAAACAAACAAGTGTGGTCCTCCTTTGTAAGATTGGCTTCCTGTGACATCATCCATCCACTGAGTGAGAGCATACGGGTCAGCCAGTCTGGTCCTGTTGGTCAGTGTTTACTTATTCAAGTAACACTGGCGGTCCCGGAGAGTGAGTGACCTGACATGATGCGTTGGTAAATTCAGTCTGACGCTCTACACTAAAATGAGAGCCCTGTTGGTCGAAGAAACGGAGCGCTATATTTCTACATAAATGAACCAACGGTTAAGTTAATCACACATTCACTCCAGAGCTTGGCGCTCCGCTGCTCCGTCTCCACAGTGTCCAGAGTGCACTCTGCTACTTCGACAGTACCCCGCCTCTCGCCCAATGTCAGCTGGGATAGACTACAGCCCCCCCGCAACCCCTAACAGGACAAGCAGTTATGGTAAATTAATAAATTAATGCAAATTCACAGCCACTCCTATTTAAGAGGGCTTGTCTTTGTCACAAAACTGTTTGCCCGATGAAGGTCTAGTTACCTTGCAATATTGTGTTATTTCTATTGTGTTGTTAGTGTGTGGGAGTTTGTGTACAAGTTGTGTCCATTCACCAACAAAAACCTGGTCTAACGTCAGAATGCCATCTACATAGGGGGGTTCATAACATGCTCACACTCTGCTTGTTACACACAGAGGGTCACACGGATGGGCTGTGGGTGAAATAATACATCATTAATGAGGAAAATATTAATGAGATTCTCTAAAATGTGAACACACCAGAGCTGCTGTCCGACTCCCCATTAAGGGAGACGCTGTGCACATTTACACACGAGGAGCAGCGTAACTTCACTGATTATTATTTCAGAAGCTAAAAGTTTAGCTCTGTTTTCTCTATCATGTGAGTAACTAGTTTTTTAGTTTTGCTGCTTAAATGTCCCAAGATATTTGCTGCAGAGACTTCACTGCTCTGACTGCGTGACTCCCAGCAGACTCACTTCTCCAGTTTGCCAAATCTGCCAATGTGCCAGACGCAGGAACACCTGGCTTGTAAAGGGAATGGTCGATGACACTCTGATTGGTTGAGTTCATGTTATGCAAAAAAAGGGACTAAATACAACCTCTTGTGCCTCACTTTGTGCCCAGATTATGAATAATCTAACCAGCAAAGGTGGAGCTGGACACTGTGTTCCATGCACTTTAAACCATGAGCTATAGATTGTTTAATTAGGGCTCTAAATCTTGTTTAAATCTCTCTCTTTTATAGCTGATTGTGTGTGAAGGAATATGCTGTTTTTATAATGAGCTTGCACCTTTTATGGCTATTTGTTCATGGATGTAGTGGTTGTAATGTTTAATAACATACAGAGATGGGCTTCTCTTATGGAGCATTATTTATTGATGTTATGTGGCTGCCACTGTGAAACCTCCTCTCTGCATCCATCCTTCATTAACACTGCATACAGCTGTTTTTATGTCATAGAAAAACTGTAATTGCTGAGAAACTAAAGCAATCCCTTTAACTGAGCCAGAATCTGGTTTATTGCCGAGTAGGTTTACACAAACTGGGAATTTTCCTCGTTGTTTTTGTGCGTAACAACAACTATTATAAGAGAAAAATACTGCAACAGTTAAGAATATATGAAAAACTATTTTAAAAATGTATAAAGTACATCTGTGTTTAAAATAAAGAGCTGTAGAGTTTTGTACAGGAATGTATAGAAGTTCACTGGCTTCATACTCAAACTGGTTATTTGGTTATTCCTGTAACTTGTAACTTGATGAAATGTATCATGGATCCATACTGGATGTTGGCTGGTAATGCTGCTCTTTGATTGATAGTCTGAATCGACGTTTGCTGGTTACAGGAGAGCATTTAAGACCCTGATCAATAAGTTTACAGCCTTTGAAAAGGAAACATGCTGAGGAGCTTTTACAAGGCCCTTGGACCAGTCAAGAAGAAAGCCATTTAGCAAGAATGCTTTGACTTAACTGATGAGCTCGGTCAGATTCCTGGCAGAACAATTGCTCTGCCCATCATTCAGAATATAAATTCACCATTCAACACTTGTCTGGCTCATAAGCCAAGCAGACAGTAATGTGTCAATGCAGGTGAGAAAAACAAACACAGCAGTGCACTTGACATTGTCAAGGTAACCATAGAGTCAGTAGGCATATTGGGGCAGAATAACATGGAAGAAAACATTATTTCACCTTCACACAATAAAACAGCAGTTGCTTACTAAATTAAGCAAACCAAGGTCAATTCAAGGTTTGAGTCATTGTGCATGTTCTGAGAGGTTCATTTTTAATATGATTGTGACGTGGTTTGTTAGGAGGTCGATCAGTGATTGCAGAAAACAAGTGTTGCACACTGGCTGTATGTGCGTGTCTTTTATTCTGATGACGTTTCAGCCTTTGGGTCTTCTTCAAGATCAACGAGCATATTGAGACACAGGTACACTAATCTGTTATATAGGCCACACCTTTGTCACACAGCTGTTGATGATTAGATGATCATGCTACGAACAAGTCATGGTCACATAGCTGACAGTGGTTAGATCATCATGGATCCTGGTCTCACTCCGAAGTCATCAAAATCCAGCGCTTGGGCAGTGACTTGCGAGGAAACTAACGAAAAAAGGTGTCCTTTAATGTCGACATGATAAGCGACCGGTTGCTAGGGGGGAAACACTGTGAGACAAGGACAAAAGTTAAGGCAGCGAATGTCCGTGTGGGGCGGGCGGAAGGGGTGGTGGATGGGTCCAACAAACATCGACTTTCACCCGAGAGAGCGGTGTTTTCATCCAGTAAGATTCTAAAGCCAAACCCTGTTCTTTTTTCCTAAACCCAACCACGTGCATTAGTTGTTGAAGGAAAAAAAAATTCATAGTGTTGTACCAAAGTAGTGCTGCTTTTATTGCTTTTATTTTATTATTAAATTTTTCAATAAAAATGGAAGGGCATTTTGAAAGAAGACAATGCATGTAACAGGCAGAACTTGACATGGTGTCCCAGAACATCAACAACCAACGCACTCAGGGTACCTTTCACGTCGTATGTGGACGTGGAAAGTCCATGATCAAACGACAATATTTGACAAAGTCAGAGTGAGAATGTGTTGCATATTGACGTTTGGTCATGGACTTTCCACGTCCACATGCGACGTGCAAGGTACCCTGGGTGCGTTGGTTGTTGACGTTCTAGGAGGCTGTGTCAAGTTCGGCCTGTTACATGCATTGTCTCTTTTCAAAAAGCACTTCGGTTTTCACAGGAATTTTACAGTTTGCATACAGTCTCTTTCAAAATAAATGTACTACTTTTGATGTTGATGTTGATGTTTTTTTCCTTCAACACCAAACACACATGGTCATGTTTAGCCAACACATGCACATGGTTAGGTTTAGGAAAAAAGAACAGGGTTTGGCTTTACATCCTTACGGGAAGCGAACACAGGTCTCCCAGGTGAAAGTCAGTGCTTGTTGGACCCATCCACCGCCACTACCGCCCGCCCGAACCGGACTTCTGCCCCCCTTAACTTTCATTGTTGTCCCGCCGTGTTTCCCCCTGACCCTGCCGGGCACTGTTAAACAATAAGAGCAACCAGCCACGCATCATGCCGACGTGAAAAGGGCAACTTTTTTCATCAGTGTCTTATGCCGGAAGTCACTGACCAGGTTGCACTAACTGGGGGCTGTAGCTCTACTTCCTTATCCTCTCATATTGGACTAGCCTTGCGTCACCAGGCTCTTCACGTACGGCGGAGAGCCTGGTTTCCATTCACTCTGAATTTTGTCTGGATTCTGGTTCCGGTCTAGAGAGCGGATCCAGAATTCACCAAATTCACCAAAGTAAAACTTTAAATTCTGGCGCACCTTCGATTTCCGTCTCCGGTTTCTCCACGTTGGAAAGTTGTATCGGAAAAGAAAGAAGAGTGAAGACTGTCGCCACGATCAATACATTTTAATCATTTAAACATGGACGTACAACAGTCTGTTTTAGAAGAGGTTCTTCAAGAAACTTGGTTGATAGAGCATGCTACATGGCGAGCATCACGCAGTTTTCCTCTCTCTTCCGCCCCCATCGGCCCAAACTTTATCGAAAAAATGCATTTACAAACTACAGGTATAATGAACAAAACTAGGATCAAGTGCCTGTTAATAAAACAGACAACTGAAATAGACAATAACTTGTAATACAATTAAATACAATAAAAGACAAAGGTTAACTTAATGGCTTGGGGCTTTTCTTGTAAATTATTTTCTTTAAATTAAAAAGTTTCACCGCATTTTTATTAGCTTGGTGCTTTTATTTTGACGGAAAGGTGCATCCATCAAATTCCGGATCCTGTCTCTCTCGCCCTGGTTCCAGTTGCTTACCAAAATGGCCACTAAACGGCCCCAGACTATATTGGACTGTCCACTCACTATTGCCTCTTGAGGTACAAGTGATTTTACAAGACAGTCGGGCGGGGCTAGCTGGTTAGCATGCTGATTTCAGTAGATATCTCTGACATGACATCAGAACTGTTACTTCACAGTCTATTCATAATGTTAGTTCTTTTTTTGAACACTTTAGACAAATTCTGGCCACATGTTAAACATTGTACGTTTAACCATACAGTTTGCAGTTCATAAAATTCTCATGAAAAATTTTGGAAGAGCCATGTGCATTGTTCTGCACACAAATGAACCGTTTAGTCCCTTCTGTGTGCCAGCTTGTTGCAAAGTTAACTAAAATTAAACTGTACTAAAATTCAGCTATGTGTTCTTACTTCTGAAGGCCCAGAATTGATAAAAGAATGAAGCCGAGTCCATTATCCTTCACTAAAGCCATTGAAATTGGTGTCACATTTGGTTTGCTCCCTTTGCTGCCCATGTAACAAAATCGTTAACCTCGCAGTTAGGAGATGATACTAAACCTTTGTTCAATAAACAATGCGACTGTGGTTTATCAGCCCCAGACTGCTTGTAAGACCGAGGCTTTGAAGATAAAGGGCAAACCAAATACAAAATTGCAGCTAATCATAATGGTCGACATTTATTCTAGACCAAAGAAATTAAATGGTAGGTGTATACCAATGCAGCTCAATCCTCAAATGGGAAATTGGCTCACAGCCGGGCAACTTTCTCTTCTATTCTACACATGTCCTGGGCTGAGTCTAACAGACAGGGAGGAAGAGGGCCAGCGCTCTTGGAAGCCAAAGCTGCGGCTTGTTCCAAACTTTACTCCTCATTTAATTTTTAATATTGCCCCAAATTTACTGCCACATGCTTGAAATCATAAACTATGAATGCACTTGGAAGTCACAGAAAGGTAACAGCACTTCTTGAGAGGAGACACATTTGTTATATACAAGTCTGACAAAGGGCTGATTCACACCACTTTCATGTCATATTGGATTTTGTGTTAAATATGAGGTGCTAATAGAGAAAAATACCACCTTGAGGGTTTGTGGGAAATTTTGTCAAGGTGCTTTTTTGTAAACTTGTGGACACAAAGCAGTGATTCAACCAAATTTGATGTCTCTCCCCCCTCTGGATCTTTCAGGAAAGCACAACAACATTATTTTATTCTATATTCCCTCATGAAAAATGTGAGTAATTGACCTTAACCACTGTTATTGTCGATCTGGCCTTTCCAACAAGTTGAAAAATACAATTTCTAAGTTGTAGAAACAAGTTGACACTCCATTCTTCCATTTTCCCGCTGTGATGTGAATGCATGCTGCAGCATTATTCACCAGAGAGGACGAGGTAAATCTCCAAAGTAATCCTTGTCATTCGCTGGCACTGAAGCAGACACTCAGAAAATCTCCCCTTTTGGCTCGAGTATGAGTTTCTCCTTTGGGTCGTGTCCAATGTGAAATGACTGAGAAAGAAAGCACGGGAGCATTGCCAACAAGCAGACATAAATAATACGAATAATGTAAAGAAGAAGAAGGACCAGGAGGTGCAGAGAGAGGCATGAACGAAATGATCCGAAGGAGCTGCAGTGTCTTTTGTAATGTCATGCAAATTGTAGGTTTTGATAATAAGAGCTTTGAGCATGAATGGGTTGCACAAAGAAACAGAACAAGCATCATATTTATAGAGGTCTTGGAGTCTTGACATGGTTAAGAGACCCTTGCACCTGCCCCAGAGCTTCCTCCCATCCTCCCTGCAGCTCACTAATCAGTAGGGCTGGATGGGGATGATGGGGCTTCCTAACCTGCCATCAGCCAGCTGCTCTCTGACAGACTCCCAGGAAGAAAGAAAAAAAAACACAACCAGTGTGAAGCAGTGGTCGTAATGCTGCCAGGAAGCAAAGCATCATCATATTGTTTTGCCACAAGAAAAAGTTGAAGAAACGTCACCCTTAGAGAGATCCATGCCGACAGTTTGGCAGGTGTTTCAAATCTCAGGTATTTCAATATAACAAAATACGCATTATTTAAGTTTAGGGAAAAATACATCAATGAACCTCTGCTTTAAAGTTTAACACTCAAACGTCCGCTACCATCAGGACTGTGTGGGCGTTATTTGGTCAGATTTGATTTGTTCTGTCTGGTTTGTATGATGGATGGCTCTAACTACTACAGTACCCATGAGTCTCAGCTGCTGTTGCCATGCAGAAGAAACTAGATAGGCACAAGAAGCCAGTTATAGCACATTCTGAATGCTTTGTCATTGCAGTTGGAAACAGCATATAGCTGCCAAATTCTTCCAAAGTCGACCCTGGATCTCAAAGTGCACTGATTTAAGTGGATAAATGCGTATGTCATTTTTATCTTCTGCAATTAGAGGTGCATGTTACACAATATTGAGCTCGGTAAATAAGTATTGCTTACAGAAAATCTCCTTGAGAGTCATAGTTGAGTTCTTTATGTGTTTTATTTCTACAAGCTTGTACCTTTGACTTTTTATCAAAGAACCAGATTTTCTTGCACAGTTGCTCATCTGCTGAACAAACCCAACCGCCAGAAAAACTGTTGACATTGTACATTTCTGCAAACCTCAGATAAGTTATATTTGCACGGGTATGTTGAAATTTTATGTTTGAACGTAACTGTGTAGGATTTAGTGGCATCTAGCAGTGAGGATTGCAGATTGCAACCAGCTGAAACTTCTCTCATGTGCTAAACATGAACTCCAGCTCAGGATTCCGTCAGTGTTCATGTTTTGGAGCTTTTTACTTGGAGCTGAATTATCCACAGAGGTCTCTTCCTCTCCAAAACAAACAGACCCAGTAATTAAAAATGGTAAAAACACTGAATAAAGCAGGTTAAAAAAAAAAAATTGTTTCCTTGAAGCTGTTTGGCTTGGCACAGACGGTTCACTAACCCAGAACCTGCTCATGTGTGTTCGCCTTTTTTTCTCTGATAGCTTGATGCATGCTCACATTATTTCTGAGCCAGACATTCAGGAGGGTTTTACCAGGAGTTGAATTATCCAAATAGGTCATCTCTTCATCTCTACGGCCCAGGTGATTTAAACCAGTGACATCACTGAATAAAGCAGTTTCACAGTAGAAATCAGTGTTTTTCTGGCGGTTTGGCTTGTTGCAGACATGCCGCTAGCCCAGCACATGCTAATGTGTGCTCACCCTTTTTCTCTGATAACTTAAGATCCAGACGTTAAGTAGGTTTTTTTCAGGGAGCAGAATTATCTGTGGAGGTCTCTTTCCTCTCAAAAGCAAACTGACCTGTTGATTTAAACCAGTAAAACACTCAATAAAGCAGGTTCAGGTTTAAAACATCAGTGTTTTTCCAACACTGCTCTCTGTGAAGGGGTTGCTAACCACAATAACTGACGCAGAAACGGGTATGGCCCCTTCTAGATCCAGTTCTTGGATTGTCTATTCTGGGCCACTGTAGGAACATGGCGGTGCAACATAGTGATCTCTGTCAATGCGGTCGATTTTAAGATGTCTATACACTCAAGAAAACATATTTATCACGTGATATTACATTTTTTCCATGTATCCCTCAAAATCCCACACACTGGACCTTTAACCTTTGATGTGGATAGATTTAGGCACAAAAACTAGTTATGGTTAGGAAAAGATGCTTAAAATACTCGGGTTTGGGGGCACAGTTCCCGCTTGAAAGGCAGCATTGTTTTGGTAAAAACAACCGCTTTTTGTGGCACTATTACTGCTGGAAAAACTGTAACCAGTCGCTACAAAACACCCACATTTGGTGCCTAAAAAGCTCTGGAAACACACCAGTGACTCACTAAACAACAACCAGTTGGTTGCTTGTTGGTTTCGAACAGTGATCTGCAAATTAGCAGGCACTCGCCTAGTTTACTTGCCATCCATCGTCATCTTCACCTCCACCTGATAACGTCAGCTCGGATACTACTGTACGTCTTTTTAGAAACGCTGATATAATGAGTATGAAACATGCAAATGTAACATATTCAGGGTTTACAGAAATATACAATGCCAACATTTTCTTTTGGAGACTGGGTTGTTTGTACTGATGTTTCAACCAAGACAGTTTCATGCCAATCCAAGTCTTGAAAGTGTGCCAACTTTCTGTCGCCTGAAACTTTCTATGTTGTAAATTAGCTAGACTTATACACCCTGAACCAAAAGCACCCAAGAGAACTCCTCCAACTTCTCAACTCAGTTGTCAGATACTCAATCTTATCTGTTTGGTGCAGTAAAATATCTGACATCATCTTTTTCCAACCAACCCCGCTCACATCAGAACAGTGTGAAGGCATCAAGTGACAGAAAAAACTAGTTACTTCTATCCTGCATATATATAGTGTGCTCATGCAGCTTTGTAAGCAGATTAGGAAAACAAGTTTTCAGGGCCTTTAATTTATTCATACATTCAGAATCATAAGTGACAACCTTGTGTGTGCTTGTCTGCAGCTCCAGTGCTTTAGTGTAAAAGTTTCTACAGTGCAGTAACTTATGTAAGCGGAGTTGGAGCATATCTGCCTTAATGTGGTGGCTGGTCTACCCTCAGGGTGGGATTGATTTAAGTTTGACTGCATTACATATTTTATCCTACTTCACGATTCACCATCCCTCCTTCACCAGCTTTTCTAACACTTAGTATCTAAAGTACGGTTTCCAAAGTATCCTTTAAAATAAAATTTAGAATAATCTTTTTCATTATTTCCTTTAATAAATGTACGTTGGCAGAAGGGGATAAAGAATGACTAAGAATTCCTGCTCTGGTCGGAGAGACTTTACTCTCTTTTGGGTTTATCCAAGCTTGGCTCCAGTAAATCTTTTACAGCCAATAATATATAATTTTAGAGGTCTAGTCCAAACGATCTAGCTTTAAATATTAGACAATAAGTCAGGAAGTCCTTCCAAAATGTTGGCTGTGGTCAAACATATATCCACTTAGTCCAAAGAACTTGCCAAGCTGCAGACCACTGTTTGAGACCAGTTGCTAAGTGAATCATCATTGAATTTTCAGCAGCTTTGTAGACACCAAACATAGGTGTTTCAACCTGGAATAGTGTCACAAAAAGGGGTAGATTTTCATTGAGACATTGCTGCATTTCCTGCCATGATAGTGTCACAAAAAGGGATAGGTTTTTACCGAGATGTTGCTGCATTTTCAGCAAGGAAAGTGCCACTAAAATGCTCCATTTCCAGATGTGATAGTTTTAACAAGAGCTGGTATATGTTTCATATCAATGTCTCTAAGGTGATGTAATGTATCGGCTGACTTTATTATTGGGAGGAGAAGAGGATGGTGGATATGATACCTAGACGAAACACTTGCCAAGCTGCAGACCACTGTTCGAGATCAGTTGTTTAGTGAGTCATGATTGTTTTTTCAGCGGCTTTATAGCCACCAAATGTGGGTGTTTTTTAGCAAACAGTTGCTGAGTTTACACCCGAGATAGTGCCCTGAAAAGTGGTTGTTTTGTACCGAGACAGTTTGGCGTTTCCTGCTATGATAGTGCCATGAAAAGCAGTTTGTTTTTTTACCAAGACATTACTGCACTTCCAGATGTGATAGTGCCACCAGGGGCAGGTTATTTAAGCCAAAACATGATCTTTTCCTAACCATAACCAAGTAGTTTTTGTGCCTTAACCTAACCACACGTTAACCACAGTGTTGTTGAATCGTATCCGCTACACAATAAGTTTTTTAGACACGTACAATGCCAACATTTATTCTGGTGATTGGGTTGGTAAAATAGGTATTAACAGCCTTGTCTTATAACACACCAGAACACATTTCTGTTCATTTAAAATTCATGCATCTGATAATAAAAATCACATGTAAATTTATGGCATGTAGTTTAGACCCAAGAATCCAAGATATGTATAAAAGTAGGTGTCAGTGTCTTGGTTATCAACTTTACAAGCAGTCAATACTATAAACTACAGGGTTCAGAGTTACAGCTCCTCTGTGACCATAGAAAGATCACATAAAACAGAAGAGCCTCGAAAATGAATTCAAACACAGTATGAGCCGAGAAAAGAAGAAGATAACATTTTTACAAGCAAGGACATGAAATTTAATTTGGAGTGGAGAGGGTGATGTGAGGCATGTCTCACCCTGGACTTACCTTATTTTACCAAATTCCCAGGTGTCTAAAATCTGTTTGTATGTGTAGCTAACTTTGGGGTTTTGCAGTGAACTGTATTCCTCTCATTACTCCTCTTGAATGATTACTTGATTAGTAAATCAACAGAAAAATAATTGCCAGCTACTTTTATGACTGAGTAAGTGTTTCAATTCATCTAAAAATGACGAACATTTTCTCGTTCCAGCTTCTCATTTGAAAGGATTTCCTTCTTGACTTTATCTCATACGATAGTTGTTTGAATATCTTTAGGTTTCAGACTGTTGGTCTGACAAAAGACACGTTACCTTGGGCTGTTATAAACTGTGATGGGCATATAACTCTATTTTCTGATAGAAATGGTTATTTGATTAATCAAGAATCAGCAGTGTGTAAAGTACTGAAAATCTATACTCAAGTTAGAGTATATTTACTCCCATAAAAATGAGTCAAGTAAGATTGAAAATTTTATTGGTTTCATAACATCTTGCCAAAGGTCTGCAGTTGAAAATTAGCCGGCTGGATAACACTGGCACGTTTACAGAAATGTTGATCCAGCGTGATTTGACATTTGCTTTCGCCCCAGTCACATTAAATGGTTTTAAACTCCCTCTGTGTGGTTTGCATGTTCTCCGCGTGTCAGCGTGGGTTTTCTGCAGGTACTTGAGCTTCCTCCCACAGTCCAAAGACATGCACTTCAAGTCATGTGACTCCAAATTGGCAGTACATGTGAATGTGAGCATGATTGTTTGTCTGTCTCTACATGTCAGCCCTGTGATAGTCTGGCACCCTGTCCAGGGTGTACCCTGCCTCTTGCCCACGTCAGCTGGGATAGACTCAAGCTACTCTGTGAACCCTAACATTATAAGTGGTTAAAGAAGATTAATGAAAGTGAAAAACACCTGGTTTAAGAGAGTGACAGACTGATCAATAAGTCCATCACAGATTGCAATTAAGCATTTTGGTGTCAAATGCTTCCTCTGTGAATTCTGACCTGACCAAATGTTGATGGATTTGGTCCATCTGCATCTTGTGTGTGTTTGTGTGTGTTTGTGTGTGTGTGTGTGTGTGTGTGTGTGTGTGTGTGTGTGTGTGTGTGTGTGTGTGTGTCTGTGATAAAAGATAGAAAATTCAGAGGTAATATTTGAGATTCTGTGTGTTGACAATCTTGTAAGTTTTAAAAATTGGATGATGTCCGGTTGTAGTGATTGAAAGAGATTAGGAAAGGGCACTTACCTCATCTTTTGCTGTAACAACATGGGCCATCTGTGTCCAAGAATCTTTACAAATTTTAGATGAATGGCAAAAGAATAATTTCATTCTTACATATGACAAAAGTCCTGATAGCTAAATTGCTTTCCGATGAACTGAACCATGCGTCACTGTGACGCACTCTCCATTTCCTGTTTAACCTCAAGATGCTTGCCATGCTCACTATGCGGATATTTCTTTCATTCAGCATTGATATAACAGATAATAGAACCATCTAGAGTTCAGTGAATAAATTGAAGTTATATACATTCAGGAAATAGATCTTACATAGCATCATTTTTTTGCTCAGCAGAGGGGCTAGTTCTGACATGGGCGGTGTGTTCTGAAAGGCTGATTTAACCTGAATATTATATGTCCAGTTTATTGTGAGGACATGATGATGAATGTAGCCACCAGAGTAGTGGCATTCAAAATGTTGATTTTATATTGACTAACACAAACTGCAAGCTTGCCAGATTAGTATGGATAACATCATCTGTCATCATATGTTCATATGATCATATTATACATAAATAATGTCACTTCCGCTCTCTGGACAAGGAGAGGAAATGTGTTCGGGAACAGCACTAACTAACTTACTTTTGCATTCTTTATCCCAGTGTTCTCAAACTTACACAATATTTTATTTAATTTTATCCTTTTGACGTTGACTGAGCAAGATACTTTTTCTTCAATGATGGTGGAGAAATTTATCTTCATTAGTTAGGGAATATAATTCATCAAATGTCTTCTCTTCCAAAGTACTGAATTGACAAGGATGTTGTGGTGTTTTTCATGTTTACAAGTCTTTTATCTTTGTCTTCCCATTTTAGTCATGGACCACTGACACTGAGTGGTCAGGCTGAAAAAGCTTCCAACAGGCTAATTTAATGAACTATGATACCGTGAGCACTTTGATTGTAACTCCCACCGACAATGTGGGAAACTAGATGAGGACAGGCTGCTCTCTTGAGAATATGTTCTCCAGGAATCGCTTCAATGGACAACACGGAGCAGGTGTTGCCCCTAAAGGAGGCACAAAGGCAAAAGTCCACTCACCCAAAAAGAGGGCTCCAAACCCCAGGGTAGCGCTGGTCATTCGGGGCAAAATACATCGTCTCTTGCAAGGCTCTGCAGACCATCATGTCCCAGATTCCCACCTCTATTATGCAGGCATTGAGGAGGAGGAGGAGGGGGAAACACAGGAGGGCAGAAAGGAGCACAGAAGCAGATATTCAAAGGTCGGCCCCAGGCCTGAGGCTTACCCTCCAAAAGTGTCAAACGGTAAAGGTCATGGAGTAGCACCGGCGCCGCCATGTGTAGGAGAGGTAGAATTGAACAGAGAGGGATGTATAAGAATACCCTGCACTTTGCAGCATAAAAGCTGCAGATCCCCAGCAAATATGAAACGAATCTCCTTTGTGGGTGATATTCGGCCAACACCTGAGCAGATGCAACCACCCCCACACTATACTCCAATAGGCCCAGACATGAATGGTACCAAATTTGCAGGAGCAACTGGAAGGGAATTTCCTTCACCCCGTATTCGGCCAAAGAGACCCTTTTCTGCTGGTGACTGTGTGGACTACAACTTTAACAGAACTCTGCCAGGTACGCTGTTGGAAGAGGATGAGGATAAAGAGGAGGAGTCAAGTGCCATAATTGAGCACATTCTTAAAGAGCTGAGGGGGATCAACAAGATCCAGGAGGAAATCTCCGACCTCAGGGATTACCTGACCTCCGTTCGAGGGTCAGTTGAGGAAGTATCATCCTGTGTCGATGCTGTATTGTTGGAGATTGAGGGCATTCGTTCTAGCAACAAAGCTGGTTCAGGGGAACACGCCGGTACCTGGTCGGGGGCAGGGTCCAAAGATGGACCATCCTCTCGCAGAAGACCTGCTAGTGCTTATGGCAGTTTAGGGAGCGCAATACCAAAGTCTGAATCAAATCTTTTCCCCCAAGTCTGCAATGAGCGCCATAGCATCCATGGAGAATTACTGCTAGCAAGGGCAGAGGAGTCTACTGTCTCCCCAATTGCTGAATCAGTGGATAATCAGGAACTAGAGGAAGGAGAGGATAACTCTGACCATAGCTCGGATATCCCAGTAGGTGCGATAGCAAGAAAGCTCAGCTTTGGCTACTTTGAAAGGCAGGATGGCCAAGACTGTCCAAGCACCAGCTCCTTGTCTTCTGGTCATAGTGAGTCAGATCTAGAGAGACCATCATCTAGTCATGGAAGGAAGCAGCAAAGAGCTGTTGATGGGGAGGAACATTGGACAAACACGGGACCACCACACAGTGCCTCTGCAGAATCTGCGTGGCATCAGGAAACTGCTTACCACAGGGACAGGAGTCTGGAAGAGCATGAAAGTGAGACCCCTCTTTGCTGTGAAGGAGCTGGTAGCTGGGATCACTACAGAGGGGCAGGGGGATATGGTACATCAGGGCAGTGCTCCACAGGAAGCTCTGAACATCTCTCTATTCGTTCTGGGAAACATTACAACTCACCTGCCAGCACTTCTAGCAGGGAGGAGTGGCAGTCACGGAGGAGAAGGCCTCAAACTCAGTCTGGGATTAATGTTCCAACAGATACTGACCTTGAGAAGCCCGCTGCAGGATACGAGTGTGCTGCTGATTTTTCATACCCTCAAAGCTCTGGTTACCATTCAGTTGATGGGCATGATGGAGAAGCAGAGGAATTTGACTATGGGCAATCAAATGACCTGAGCTACACGACAGAGTGTCATGTCGATAGTTATCAGGAAAATTATTTAGCCTATGAAGAGTCTTCAGCAGTGACATGGACTGAGGCTTCCTTATGTACAACTGTAGCTGATGTGGACAGGCCGTACATCCAACAGACTGGAGCCACCAACCAAAGCTTAGAAAACAGACTCCCTCGCTCTGTCAGTGCAGATGTCCAAGCTGGTGGTTTCAATGTCAAGCGCATAGGCCGAGCTGTACTTGATTTTAGCTCAGCTTTGCGGGGAGCATTACGCAAAATTGAAGTACCTGGACCCCAGGAAGCAGACTTTGAAATATCAATGCCTTCTGACTTGCCTACAGCTGAGTTGCCTTCAAAACCTCTGTCCTATGAGGCACAATCAGAACAAACATGTGACGATACCCTGAAAGGTGATGTGGTTGATAGAAGTAGTGCTGTTGGGGAGTTGAGCAAAAACAGTACTTTAGACAAATCAGATGTTTTCTCTGTGGAGCCTATGCTTGAAGAAGCCAACAACAGCCTTACATTGGAGTCTACAGACACTTGCCAACACCCTCCTTGTTCGGAAAAGATCCCCTCATGCCCAGAAGAACTTTTGGTTTGCCCTGACCCAATTTCCAGTAGCACTTCAATACTGCCTCCACCTTATGGCCTTACAGAACGACCTGCAGAGGGTCCTGCAGATGGTCCTGCAGATGTCAAACTTAAAGCTCAGCTTTCTCAATGCACCACTGCAGAATCCCTCTCAGTCTCCCTTTCGGCTGATGAACCTCTAGCACTGCAGGGAGAAACTGAGTTGCCACAGCAACCCACCGCAGACACTGTGGCCCCAGAAGAGAAAGCAGAGGAAGTTGCAGCAGAGCCATCCTTGGAGATAAGCCAGCTGGATGAACGCAGGCTAAAGTGCCTGAGGACCTTCCAACAGATTCTGCGAGAGAAGAGAGAGACCAGGCGCAACCTCGCCAGTATGACTATGTCCACATGCTCTCAGGATGACTTCGAACCAGGTAGTCATCACTGGATTTGAAGTTGGGATCATCCTTTGTTTCATCACCTGCATTTTGTCCTTATTTTATTTCAGTCAGCTATAAGTTTCAACTCACATATGTGTATTTTTTGTTATTAAACCTTTATTTAACCAGGTGAGTCCCACTGGGATTAGAAGATTTGTTTTTAAGGAAGCCCTGGCTAAGATAGCAATTTAGTGTGTCATACGCAAACATTTAAAACACATAAACATAAGCCTCTTTTTCTCGCTTCACAAAAAACCCCACTAACACCTGCTTAAATCTTTTGTATAGAGTGGTACAGGAATGAGTCCTAAAAGCCTGGAAATGAGTCAGCATGTTAGCACTCCTGGTGTCCTTGTCTCAAAGTCAAAGGTTTGTTTTTTTTCATGGGTTTTTAGTTAGATGCTTGAAATAAAGTCTGTGGTAAACACAAGCTCAAGAGACTTTCACGTAGACATAAAACACGTCAGTAAATACCCCACTCATAAATTTTGAAGCTTTTAGGTGTTCTAAAAAAGGCAGTTGCTACTGAGTGGCTAAATGAGCCTCTTAATGAGAGCGTCATCACAACAAACAAAGCTTTACAGCCTTGTGGTGGTGGTGATCTTAAGTCATGCAACCGTAGTGTATTTCGGCGATAACCTAAGGTTAATTTTTTACTCTTGACAAATGCATTTATGCCTCAAAAATCATAAAAGCAGTGTTCAGTTGTGATGATTATTTTACTGAACAAAGTATGTATCAGCAGCTAATTTTCTGCAGTAATCAAAAATCCAATTGAAAAGTCCCATTGGCTTTTTGACGAGGCAACCAGGACAATGCTAACTACCGCATCTGCCTACAAAAAAACATCATCCCTGCAATAATCACATATTTATTAGCGCAGCTTCTATCAGCTTAGATTGATAGTGATGGAAATACAACATCCAGATCGGCACGCAAATTTCAGCCCTTTTGCTACCGCAATACAATGACAGGTCACCACAAATACCATCCAAGCAGTATTTTTCATGCTGCTTTTTGCAACCGTTGACTAACTAATAAAAAACAAAAGGCATAGTAGTCTGCTACAGAGGGATGTACACCCTTGTGGTCTACTGGCAACGGGAAAGCAGTCTGTCTCCTATTTTTAAGTGGTTTTCCCGCCTTACAAAAACCCGCACACATGAGCTAATTCGGTGGGAAAGGGGAATACAGTAATGACTCGCAATACTGTGTGTCAAACAACATACTCAGAAACATAAAAAACATCTCAGAAAAAACACACAGTATCAGTTCACACAATCATGTGCCTCAGAAGTCAGATAGAAGAAAAAGAATATATAACGATAGGTAGACTTACAGTAGATCTTTCTTTCTCTTTTTTGGGAAGTATTTCCACTCTTCATGTTTTAAGCAGAGCATTGGTATTTTAATTTATGTGAGTGACTCATTCGTTTTCATGTTTTTATTTTGATATTTATAGATTTGACTTAACTTTAAGTCATCATTAAAGTATTGGCTTGTTTGCTCAGAGACGTTCCTTTTCCACCTCACCTCTTCATATCAAAGCCTCACCAAAACTCTTTGATCTGTCACTTTTTGGTCTGTGTCTACATTGATGAAAGGGTAACTGTCACTATCCTCTTTGTGTATGTTCACCCAGTGGTTATGAATAAGCTCCTGTACTGAAAGGTCCCCTCGGTATTTACTGCACCAAACGGTCTCTGCTGATAGTATAATTTTCCGCCCCCTTGAGAGTAATGTATCGCCTGCCACTCACGAGTCCCTTACTCCTCTCCGAGGCTCCGGCAGTGGCCATTTGCTGAATTAGAAAACATCAATTATCTCCTTGGAAGGCGACTCTGACATTAAGGATGAAGGAGAAGGGAAATATTAAGAGTCATTTTTATAATAAATTATACATGTTAATGAAACATTTATGACCTCAGACCCTCTTATATCTGAAAACTCAGTGGTGCAGCTACTTTTAACATAATCCAAGCATTTGTAACAAAATGAATAATAAAGGGTGTGTCTTGTTATTTCACGAGGCAAGCTATTCCATGACTGTTTTTCTTTTCTGTTCTTATGCTGTTTTACAGATGGAAGTCAAGACGCAGAACAGGTTACTTCTTTTGTGGTTTCTCTCCCGTTAGCTTCATTAACATCCTAAAAGAAGTTTTTCTGTCTGTACAATTTTCTTGATATGCTTTGGACATTTTCTCATGTCAGTGCGTCTTTTTTAATTTTCCTTTTTATTGTGTTTGTATTGCTTTCTGTCAGTTTCTGGAAAACACTCACTTAATCCTGAAAATACAGTTTCATTTCAAAGCTAATGAAATAGCTTTTGGTTTTATGAGATGTCAGCCTCAATGCATCTGTGCCCTATTAAGAATATTTGTTGTTCCCGATATAAATATAAAAAACGCCAAACATGAATAGGTCAGTATTTATTAGGACACAGTATTGATGAGAAGTATTGATATTGAGTCTGTCAGGCTGCCATGTTTTGTTTGTTACTGTCACTGTGGTATTTTCTTTACTAGCTGTCAGACAAAACAACACGTTGTTAGAAAACAAAAGTCAATATTTGGTGTGCGTTCACTGAGAGCATGTGGGGTTTGGTACGTGTTTACAAGGTGAAGATTTATGATGCTCATATACGTATGGGGGCAGTGTGATGGATTGAAATGTCCTCTTTGGCATGCAATACTGAAACTCAACCAACCCAGTTCATTCCCTTCATTCCTTCTCTCCTGTTTTTTTCTTCTTCTGACTTTCTTCTTTCTCTTCTTGTTTCTTCTCTTGTGCTTGTGCATGCTCCGTAGTCATGAAATCATGAAACCAATAAACGCTGTAAGCCTTCAGATGGCTAAATCTGTGACCTTTGACATTCTATTTCAGAGTCGAGATCAAGATGGTGACCCCAGCAAGCACCCATGGGCCAAACCAGGGTCAGTACATGCTTTTTGGTGTGTGTGAGTGGCAGATAGAGAGAATGAGAGAATATGACTGACTGATGCAGGGTTTGCACCTTCGTTTTCTTTATTTAAATACTGATCAGTGCATTTTGGTTTGTTTGTTTGTGTGTGTTTGTGTGTGTACAGGGGAAACACACCGTTTGGCATTGACAGCATGCCAGACCTCCGCAAGAGGAGACCAATTCCCCTTGTTAGTGAACTGGTGAGTGCACATCACTCAATATTTGACTCCTGACATGAATTTTGACCTTCACAGAGCCTTGACTTTTTTACACCTTAAAGGAACAGTTCATCCCAAAATCAAAACTACAGATTTTCCCTCTTAGTCCCTTGTAGTGCCATTTATCCATCTAGATTGTTTTGGTGTGAGTTGCAGAGTGTTGGAGATACCGTCTGTACAGATGTCTGCCTTCTCTTCAATATAATGGAACTAGATGGCACTCGGCTTGTGGTGCTCAAAGCAACAAAAAAGTACATTTGAAAAACTCAACAGCAATGTCTCTTACCAGAAATCGTGACCCAGTTACTCAAGGTAATCCACAGACCTTGTTGTGAGCAGTTTGATGTAGGAACTACTTTCTTTTTACCAAACTATTCCTGCCAACCGCATCACCACGCAGAAGGAAGTGTGCATCTACTGCTAGCTCACCTAGCACCACTGAGCTAGCTAACGTTATAGCTCAGAAGAGGAGGATGCCATTAATATTTTCATCTCTCACTGTCACAAGCACGAAACCCTTGCCGATGAGTAGATGCACATTTCCTTCTGAACTGTGATACAACAAGGTCTGTCTCAGGGTGCTTTCAGACCGAGAATGCAGCATTTACGAGCGGACCAGATCAAATGCCTTGCACAAGAAAGCTGCTCTAGATTGGTCAGAATTTCCATGTGGGAAAAATCCAGGAAGTAAAGCAAACGTTGAAGAAGAGTACACTTGCAAGATAAATGTGACACTTTCTAATGTCACAATGGAGGGACAACTACGCAGGTTGATTTTAGCGCTGCTCATCGTGGACTATATTGCTGTCATTGTTCATTTTAGTCAAACCATACAGTTTGAAAACTGGCATTTAAGACAGTCCTGTGTATGTTGTAACTAACCCTGAAAATCAGAAAACCACGTTAGATAATTTCATTCATTTGGTGTTTTATATTGACATTTTGTCAGTTGGTAAACATGACTAACTAGCTGTGGGTGGAGATGCTCTTCATACTCTGCTGCTGCTGAGAAATAACAGGTTTGTCATGCTGCACCTGTCAGGTCCACAATGCCAACGCTGTCTAACATCCCACCAGCTCAGTATATAATATATTTACAGTCAGGTTACCTGGTAATTTGTTAATGAAAAAAGCAACAACAAAGTGAAACAAATTCACAACTAGGAGCAACTTTACTAACAGAACTTGAACCTGATCAAAACCTCATCGTACTGTTACAGACAAAAATCAAACTAAAATCTACTTAAAGCTACTTTTGAGGTTGTTCATGTTGTGAGTGGATGTCTAAAACGTGGCTCCTGAATAATAGATTAAAACTAATGGGCCCCCGGTGTGTTTAATCTTTCATCTGTCTTATCCTGGATTTCATTTTTTATTTTGTTTCATGCACCAACTACAAAAATGTTGCTTTCTGTGCCGCTGGATTGTCTATTTGTACCCTGTTAGTTTTTGTTTCCCTTTGAAAGTGCCGTGCACCACACACTCAGTCACCTTTGGTTATTGATTTCAGCTTTAATTGCCTGTTAACATTTGCCTCAGCATTGAAAGTAGCTGAGAAAAGTCATGTTAGCAGGCTAGCTGAGTAACACGAGAGTTTGACATGTTACAATCAGCTAATATGATCCTTCAGGAGTGATTACTTGCAGGCTACATGCAGGATAAATATACAAAGGAGAGATTCGGCAGCGGCACCCGCTGTGTAATAATTTGTTTGCAAGCACTGAATAGCTGGATTCAAGGTGAATGCTGCTGATCCTCTCAGAGGGGGGCCTGTTTGTTTGTCTCTAACCTTTTCTTTCTTCTTGTTCTCTTTCCTTGCACATGTTGCCCCCCTCCATTCGTCGGCCCTCAGGCTATGGTGAGTACGAGAGAAGCCAGATTTCAGCTGCTGAGTTTTACCATTTGTTTGATGGGCCTTGTTGCAAACTCTCTAATGGTCCTGATTCTTGCAAAGCACTTGCACTGCTCTGTGTGAAGACTCCTTATATGTGTTTGTATGAGTGTGCACACATACTGTATGCACCCTCATACAAATAGCACACATTGTTCATTTCAAAACCTTCTGACAAACACAAGAAAATCAATTCCTTCTTGTTCAGCTTTCCCTCAGTCGATTGATGCTCAGAGAGGCTTTTTGACTGATTGGTGTTTTTAGCTACAAGTCTTAATTAACAGGTTCGTCTTGCTGTGATTCAGCAAGTCAGCAGCTCCTCCTTTTAAAATAAGACACCTGCCTCTGTAAACACACAAATGTTGATGAATGTTATGGTAATTTGTGTCTTTCTCCCTTTAGTCTCACATTTACTTTGAAGTACTTAAGGGAAGCTGAGACGCACATCCACTGGCCGCGGTCTGTCATCTGAGTGGTTAGAACTGTGAATATTCAGTCACTGAGATCTGAGAAAACTTGACTCATCTGATTAAAGAAACTTGTCTCCTTTGATTTGAAGTGGGTCCGCCAGAGTGAAGGTCACTCTCTCAACAGCAGAAGTCTGAGCAGAAAAGCACCCGTGAGGTTTGAGAAGATATAAAGTGTCAGGGACAGTCTAGTTCAACTTTGTTAAGTTCAGTATTTCAGCTTAAACAAATCATGAAGAGACAGAAAAACAGTCAGGAGAGGAATCAGCACAAAATTATAAAGATGAGACTAAGAACATTTGGCGATAAAACTAACAACCCAAAAAAATAGGACAAAATGCCATAAGATCTCACCACAAAGCAACAAAACCTACAAAGTCCTATTCAAAGTCCTCACATAAAAAGACAGAAAAAATGTGCAGAGGAGTGTAAAGCATCACTTAACCATAGAATATATAAAAATAATGGACGTATCCACGGTGACATCACCCACAAGTATATGGACTCCCAATTTGAAGCCTTGAGTTCGGCATTTGGTTGTTGCCATCTTGTTTTTTGGATCCTTGACTAGTGTTGTCATGATATTGGAATTTGGATCTTAGATATAATACCCTGAAAATTATTGATAAAAGATATTATGTTCATTGCCACAGAGAAACAATGACATTTCAGTCATGAACACTGTTGTCAAAGAAAACTTTATTTCCATTTGCAGTATTATATTTGGCGGTATGGCTCTGCTCTGGGGCCTCTCTGCCTTTTCATGAGCCTTCATGGAGAGCCTCTTCCACGCACCTATGTGGAAAGCCTTTGGGCAGAGAGAACACACCTCTCTGCCCTTCCACATGTAAACTAGGAAAGCCTGAGTCAACGAGAGCAGCAGCAAAGACCCCCTGGGAACAGAACAGAGCAGCATCAATGACAAACAGAAATGACATTGATAAGTCAGACACAGCATGAAAAGGAGGAGCTGGGGTGGAGGCGGGTTGCAAAGCAGCTTGCAGAGGAAGCAGCAACAGTAGGCAGGCCAGAGCAGTTTAAATAGGGCGCCCTGAATGAGATTCGCCGATTGGTTGCATCGAAAGGAATCATGTGGCCTATCAGCTGACTCCAGTTGACTAGGCTGTTTGAGATCAGCTGATGTAGCTGGGATATGACCTCAGCTTGACATCATGTCCTGCCTGAACTAACACTATGCTCAATTTTGGTTATACAATTTCATTTTTTGTATTTAAAGATAAATATAACAGGGCTGTAGCATGACAATGAGCTTTATTTTCCTGGTTAGTAGCAGATAATAGCAAAATGACTAAAGTAAACATTAACAGTAATTAAAACTTTACGTTAATGACAACAGTATTATTTCTGCAGTAGTGCACATCAGGGTTCCCAAGGTCATGGAAAACCTGGAAAAGTCGTGGAATTTCATAATCCAGACATGGAAAAGTCATGGAATCAGTAAAAATCACTGAAAGTTTGTAAAAATAATTTTCGGAATGAAATTTCGTTGTGTGTAATGAAAGTAATCATTAGAGTAATCTTCTGTGGGTATCCTTCAACATAATGTCACAAAAATAACCAACTATCAGAGACCTGAAAAGTTTGCTGTTTGATTTTCAGCTGATAATTAACATTTGGAGAAAAGAATACCATACGTTACTTTTTGTCTTATACGGTCGTCAAATTTTATAATGGGTCCTTGAAAAGTCTTGGAAAAGTTTTGAAATGTTGTCGATGCCTGTGTGGGAACCCTGGCACGTGTTCAAAAGCCTCTGAGATTGCCACACATTCAAAAAGCAATAAAGTGCAAGTAAAACAAAACAACACCAAGCTCCAAAAGTCTGTATGCGACTGGCACAGATGAGACGAGTGACGAGAAGACCAATCTGTGCGTGACAGGAGGCGGGGCTGTGCGGGTTTTGCATCTGTGTGTGTGTCGATTAGCTGTTGAAGAGAAGAGACAGTAAGAAAGTAGTATTAAAACTATTGATACTATCGAAGATGAATATTGAAACTGTTTAAACATCATAATTGATATGTATCAGTAAAGCGAGCGGCTGGAGCTGTGGAGGAGCGAGGGGTGGAGCTGACTGAGAGCCCCAGGACACTGTCTACAGACGGCTCGTCACTCAAAGGTGGCCACACAGTTAATTATGCGTAACCTTAAACCTTAATAACATTTAAACAGATGAGTTAAGTAAATATTCACCCTCTGTACAGTTGTCATGAATGCTGAAATTAGCTACCTACATCAAAACTGTTTTTCGTTCCAGGCTGTAAACATGTTTATATCTGCTGTAAAGTTGGGCATTTCAACATGGGAGTCTATGGAGACTGGCTTGATTTTGGAGCCAGCCTCAAGTGGCCATTCAAGGAACTGCACTTTTTGGCACTTCTGCTTCATTTTTCAGAGGTTATTTGGACTAAACATATATTGTTTTCATTAAAGCCAGCAGTTTTTATGTTCCCTGAGTGTGCTACCTTTTCCAACATGTTACAATCACACACACCAGGGTGGTCAGCACTTTTGTGGCCAGCGTGTGAATTTAGAACAGTGATTACATTTCCTCCTGCTCCTGCAAATGTGAGTTTTAGACTTTCTTCTCACCTCAAATGATTTAAGCTGTTCTAACACGGCACTCAGTCCATGCTGCATGACCACATACACCACTGTTTTGTTGTCCAACATCAAAGCTGGACAGTGCTTCAGAAAAGTAGCATATTTTCAGACCCCTGCTGTTCAGCTGCTGCACCTTGACTTTTTCTCTTGCAAGGTGATGGCACGTCTTCTTCTGTGGTCTTGTACAGTAGCTGTCAGAATGGATGGGGAAAAGCTCACTGTCGAGGTATTAGGTATCTGGAGCTCTAAAAGCCTCAGCATTGTTAAGATAATATTTAAAAAGGCATTCCTGCTGATCCATAGCCGGAGAGATGAAGGACATCACTAAGCAATAAGATCTGTGGTATGTTTGATAATCTGTGTGGTCCTGTTAACACGCTGCACACCACAGCACTCACCTGAACTGCTGCATATTTGCTATCTCCACATCAACGACACCTCATTCTGTTATCCTTGATACTTTCAAAGTTATGTGTGATGTCCTCCTTGTAATGTAAAATAAATTAAACCAAACCAAATACACCCACCATCAACTCCCTGAATGTCACTTAAATACAGTTTCTTAAAGTGAGATATATAAGGAGCTGATGAATCACAGAGTGCTGTGGCAAATAAATGGCAGTAATCAGTTTAACTTAATGATAACTGACAGCATGCGTTGGTGAGATGCTGTGAGCGGCGCCTCTTTGGGTTAAAAAAAGAGCCGTGCTTCTATTTCAAGGACATTTCTAAGGTGTATCACAGCTTTAAAGTGCTGCTGTAGGATGAAAAATACATCCAACTTCAGTATTTTGTTTATGCTGGAGATGATGAAAGGCTGTCCAGATCCTGTCCAAAACATCCCGCTACAGCACACTGGCATCCCACTCCACATCCACAGATCCACACATATTATGCAAAACACTGAGGGGCACAAGATATTTTAGGAGTTTGTTGAAGGAAAACTGTAATAAAGGCTTTACTGTTTTTTCTTAAAAGAACAGTTTGACATTTAGGTAAACACGCTTTCTATCGGAGAGCTAGATGAGTGGACTCATTCCACTTTGTCCATTACATTTAAGGCCACTTAGCAGGCAAGAAGTTACTGGTTCCTGCCAAGAAACAGTCCATCACATATCAGTGGTTGGGTACTGAACTGGGTCTTTTAAGGGTACTGACTAAATTGTGACAGTACAAAGCAGGCTGAAAACTGAAGCCAACAGAGAAGTGCCAAAAACAGTTCTTTAAATGGCCACTTGAGGCTGGCTCCAGAAATGAGTCAGTCCGCATTATGACTTTAACATTAACTTACAGACAATAAGTTACGTGAAATACGCCATAATAACGTTGCAGACATGTACACAATTAGCTAACGTCACTGAGATTAATTTAATACTTCTCTCTAAAGTTTACCTGGAATTTTAATTTAATTTAATTTTATATACTTTATTAATCCCCGAGGGGAAATTCAATTGTTTCACTCTGTTGTCTATTACACACAGGTCCGAACACACACATGCACAAACAGGACCTATACATGCACTAAGTAGAGAGATGTCAGAGTGGGCTGCCCATGACAGGTGCTCCGAGCAGTTGGGGGGTTCGGTACCTTGCTCAAGGGCACCTCGGCAGTGCCCAGGAGGTGAACTGGCACCTCTCCAGCTACCAGTCCACGCTTCATATTTTGGTCCGGACGGGGACTTGAACAGGCGACCCTCCGGTTCCCGACCCAAGTCCCCATGGACTGAGCTACTGCCGCCCCAAAAGAAGCTAACCTTGTTAGCGGCGATTTAGCACGGCAAAGCCAGATGCATCGCTCAGTCAGGTTGCTGGTGTAGGTGGGTGTGCGTAGTGTCCTCTGGCTCCCTCTGTCAGATCCACCCCTCGCTCCTCCAGAGCTCCACCCTCTCGAACAAATATTCCATGTCTGGTTGCAAAACTCCAAGATGGCGACGGCCAAAATGCCAAACTCAAGGCTTCAAAATGGCAGTCCACGAACCAATGGGTGACGTCATGGTGGCTACGTCCATTATTTTTACAGTCCATGATCCACACAGACCCCCATGTTGAAATGCATAATTTTACAGCAGAAATAATAAACATGTTTACAGCCTGGTACAAAAAACGTTTATAGTCTCCGTAGCTACTTTCCCATTTCATGACAGCCGTACAAAATATGACTTTTCGCATAACTCACCCGTTTACATTTTATTAAGGCTTAAAGTTCTGCATAATTAAGTGCAGGCAGCTTTGGGTAACGGGCTGTCTGCAGACAGTGTCCTCAGGTTCTCAGCCAGACTCAGCTCCACCCTCTCATCCAAACACAGTCACTTCTGTCTCCAAAAAACAAGATGGCGACAGACAAAATGCCCAACTCAAGGCTTCAAAACAAGAGTTCACAAACCAAAGAGTGATGTCATGTTAGCTACATCCATTATTTGTACAGTCTATGGTCAGTACTACTGAGTACTGATTACTGTTGAATCCATCTTTGCCAAATCTCTATACCTTAGAGCACATCTGGGTTAGACTGCTGGTTTTAGGCAAGAGGCAGAAGTGCCATGAAGTGCCCCAAGGCATGAAACCAGCCACAGAGCTCAGAGGCCGGCAGTGGAGCTCTGCTGAGCTGCTGGGATCAACTTCAGACAGGAGGTGGAAGTGCCCTGAAGTCAAGAAGCCAGCCATGGAGCTCTGTGGCTACTCCAAATGATAGTTTTTGGTGTCTGGTCTATTTTTCTTTTCTTTTTGTCTTCTGTCACCCCTGAAGCTTGTTCATAAATTATTCTCTGTTATTACAGAGGTGTAAAGTCACAAAAATTGGTACTGTTGGTTACCACTACCCAATCCCAGGTATCAGTTTGACAGTGAGTGGTACCCAACCCTACATATAAATGCCTGTAAAATAGCTAATTAGAGGTTTTAAAGTCTGTATGGATTTGTGATCTTTAGAGGTGCTGATAGGCAGATTTTGTTATCTTTAAATACAAACCAGACTCGCTGTTTCCCCCTGTTTTCAGTCTTTGTGCTGAGCTGTTAGCTGCAGCTTCATATTAACAATAAATAATGAACTAAATAAGTGTATTTTCCAAAATGACGAACTATTCTGTGAAAGCAAAACTTTAGTTTCTCTTAATTCAATATATGAAGTATTTAGGATACTATAAAGTCAGCTGAAGTATCCAGATCTGTGGCATTGCCCCAAAAAGCTTGAGTGAAACTTGAGTAAAACACATTCAGTGAAGACAGATACACAAATATAGTAATACCATACAAACATGAGTGGGTGTAAAGGAGAGATGTGTGACATGTTTCCAAAAATGTGTGTTCAGAGACAGAAGAACAAATATGTGCATTGTTCTTGCAAGATTCCACGACCTTCTAAGTTGAAAGAGCCCGACATCACACAGAGAAACTGAAAGTTTTATTTGTCTTTTTCTTTTCTCTCTTTTACCTTGTTTGTTTTTGTTTTTTCTCCGCGGCTGTTTATCACTGACGCCTCATCTCTCTTCTCTTGTTTCCAGTCTATGATACAGTCCAGGAAAGCTGGACTCGCCCACACATTGGCCACACGGACCTCCCTGAAAGACGAGGAGCTTGTGAGTGGCCAAATTCACATTTCTCTCTCTCTCTCACTCACTCACACACACACGTATTTATACAGTATATATATGCTGAAGCTATGATTGTATAGTTATCTACAGGGGAGATTGCTGTCATCGTGATGCCTGCTAATGGGGATCCACACAAACCTTAACTTACATTTACCGGCAAACTTCCTCATACTTTTCTCGCCAGCTGTTTTCCTGCCGTCATTATGCTGTAGCAGTATTGTTAATCTGTTTGTTGCCGATCCAATATACTGTAGGCTTTGAATTTTGCTGAGTCAACTTGAGGCAGGTTCAGGTTTTTAATGGAGCTAGGAGCAGCAAGGCCTGCCTGACTGGATGAGGTTTCGTGTTTGTTTATTATTGTTTGTTTTGTGCCTTTCCTACTGTACCGTACTGTGTCAATTCATGGTGGTGATTACATTATATCAGGTGAAACATGAATTATTCAGGTGGTAAAGTACCGTAGGTCACTGAATGCAGCACCAGCGGAGAACAAAGCAACCGCCAGATTTAAAAGACTGTAATTTATACAGTTTAATTACACTAAAAGGGAATGCTGTGAATAGTAAAATATAAAAAGCAACTTAATTTAAGTGTACAGCTCACCAAAGTCCCTTATTTTTAGTTAATAGATTAAATGTACTTTAATTCAAATGCGCAACAGTGGCTCTGCGGGGGATTTTCAGAGGGAATTTTAAACATTGCTAGCTTTACATATTATCACATGCACAGGTCGAGTTGATGACCTGAAAAATAAAAATGTACCTGCACAGCTTAAATAATAAATACTTAGAATTCTAGGTTTTCTTTGATTTTACAGCCTTTGTAGTTGTTGCTTTGACTGTGTAGACTGTAGTCTGTGGAGTGAGCTACTACTGAAGGTTCCTTATATTTGGTTCACCTTGTTTACATACAGATAAGCAAAGATATTACAAACAGTAAATGTCAATAACTGGTATGAAAGGTTGTATGGGTCCGTCTTTGTTCTTTTCCAGAGGCTTTAAATGGAAACGCTTACATAGCCGTTAGCAAAAAGCACTGATTGTTAGAACAGTGAGTGCCGATAATAACAAAAAAACTGAAAAGGTTAGTTCAGATTTTTTGAAGTGGGGTTATACGAGGTGTAATATTTTCATCACCTTACCTTGCCATCAGACAGCACTTTCTTATGGGGAAGCTGTTATATCGCTCTCTTCAAAGCTGCCAGACTCCATTGACAAACACAATAATTTTACCTCACAGAACACAGGAGTTGCAGGTCTGTTACTGCATTGACTGGTTAGTTTTGTTTGCGTTATTGTGTGACTTTTGAATCCGAATTAATGTGACGTTCACAGCACTACAATGCTTAGCTTTCATGCTAGTTATCGCTAATTTAGCAGCATATCCTCAGACGACGGTTTGGATGATATGCTACAAATTAGTGCCGCATGAATGACGTTACATCCTTAACGTAAAGTTAAGTAATAAATATAAAGATACAGTGGCTAGCTTTAGAAAAAGAAACATGGTAAAGGACGTACCTTAAAATGACTGTGTCATGAACACCAGTCTCCTGGGGAAAGTCCTGTGTTTTGTGAAACATCCACCACCCCAACCTGCCTCCTACCTGAGCATGTCCTTCTTTACTCCTGTCAGCGCATTGGTTACACAATCACAGCCTTCCTGAGTGTGTGGGTTAAACGCAAATTGCTGTTGCATGATTACGTGGGATATGTACAAATTTTGGCACATTACTTGTCAAAAGGAAACATACGAACAGTGCATGAGAACAGCCTTGAGTTAAAAGATTGGTAACATACAAACCCCAAAGAAGACTTGGCTCAGTCACAAAGAGGCACATTATGAGGATGACAGGGTTTATACATAGCAGTGTCATCATGTAGAAACCTACTTAGGAAAACAGCATTTTGATACAAAAACATACGTATTTCAAACTAAATTTGAACTTTTGGATTTGAATACATAAAAAACACAACTGGGAAGCTGCGGAATGATTTAAACCTTAACAAATACCCCTCAAAATGAATGGACCTGCCCTTTAAGGTGGGAAACTGTCCTGGGGCCTCAAACCCTCAGAGGCCCCTGAAGGCCCCAGATTCATTATGATTTGATTGATTAATAAAACTTAAATGGTATTAAAGCAACTCCTGCATTTGTAACTAATCTTCATACACTGTCTTGCAGAGGGGGTTCTGTGTCAAAATCAAGTTTTAATACCTTTTAATATTTGTGTTGATAGTTTGCATGTTTACATTGGAAAGGTTAATGTGGTTTTGGTATTTATTATAAGATATCTGTATTTGCTCTCGCTGGCATATTCAGTCTGATGTTGACTCAGATGGTGACACACACACATCAAATTTAGCACCGATGATGACTTCATAATGCAGAATATATTCGTAGTTTTTGTAGTTAGTTATTTTATTTACTTATTAGTGTATAATACTGCTTTGCTTGAATTTATGATCTGTGGATACATTTCTGCATATTTGTTTTTAACTGTGTCTTGAAAGGTGTCATTAAGTGCTTTGAAAGTTGGCAATAGAATAAATTGCATAATTATTATTGTTACGAGTGTATTTCAGGGCGTTTAAATTAAGCTCCTTACTTACTTACTTACACAAACATACATACACAAATACATTCGGATCTGCATACACTCACTGGCCACTTTATTAGGTACACCTTGCTAGTACCAGGTTGGAATCTCCCATTCCACCACATCCCAAAGGTGCTCTATTGGACTGAGATCTGGTGACTGTGGAGGCCATTGGAGTACAGTGAACTCATTGTCATGTTCAAGAAACCAGTTTGAGATGATCTGAGCTTTGTGATATGGTGCGTTATCCTGCTGGAAGTAGCCATCAGAAGATGGGTACACTGTGGTCATAAAGGGATGGACACGGTCAGCAACAATACTCAGGTAGGCTGTGGTGTTTAAACCATGCTCAGTTGGTACTAAGAAAATCTCCCCCACACCATTACACCACCAGCAGCAGCAGCCTGAACCGTTGATACAAGGCAGGATGGATCCATGACGCCAAATTCTGATTCAACAACCATGTCACGTTCAAAGTCACTTAAATCACCTTTCTTCTCCATTCTGATGCTCAGTTTGAACTTCAGCAGGTCGTCTTGACCACGTCTACATGCCTAAATGCATTGAGTTGCTGCCACATGATTGGCTGATTAGCTATATGCGTTAATGAGCAGTTGAACAGGTGTACCTAATAAAGTGACCGGTGAGTGTATGTGCCTTGTAAGTTACTGACCTTACCAGATGTACAGAAGGTTGTTGCACATACAGAGTACAGGAAAATGTTAAGTGTGTATACTGTATGCTCAATGTTAGCTGTTCTATAATTAGATCCCACTGACAGATGGAAGAAGCATATGTAGAGAAATGTGTGACTTTTTTTTCCTGGCTCATGAATACAGACACTGAGCAGATATACTCAAGTTGACAACCTGTGAAAAACATGGAAAATGTGAGCAAATATGATCCACTCATCATCTATATGTTTTTAGTCATAACACTGGCAATAGCAACAGGACAGTATGTAGCCATAGTGGCGTGATCTATAAAGGATGCAACAGGATGCTTTACAGGGACAAGGAAGTAAATGAGAGGAAATATTATCAGGTAAAAGCACAGAACCAAAAAGTCAAAAAGCACAAGAATCGTAGCAACATAGGTCGAATCAATAAAACTCAAAGCAGTTAGAACAAGATTGAGTGAACACAGAGGCAGAGATGACAGCAGTGAAACCGACAACAGAAAGAAAGTTTTCTCATGCAAATCTCCCCTATGTTCATTACCACAGATTTGCAATTATTACCATGATGAAGAAAATACTAATAATCCTGATAATAATGACTCACATCCCCCCCTATACAAGTTCTTTTTTTACCAAATCTAGCTGGGCTTCTAGTCAAGGTGTCCTCTCATTCTGTGGAGATGTGTTCACCTCCTCCCACACTCCTCCTACGCTGGGCAACAGCAGAGTTTACTTTATCAATAAAGAAGCCAAGCATTATTAAAACTCAAATTGGCACTGTCGTACATAACCACATTTTTATATTATTTTTTACAGGGCTTCTAATAGCCTTACAACATGTGAACAAAAACCACCAATCAGAGCTGAGGAGTCTCTAACACAGCTGTCAATCATGTCAATCACTGCTCATGAACTTTGCCCAAACGGTCAAACTAGGCAACGCTGATCAAATGTGAATCAGGATTCTATTACTGCATTGTCTCAAATGATTTTAGAAACATATTTTAGTGTACTGTTTAGCTGTAAAATGAGAAGGTTGGTTGTGTTGGTGGATTGGGCTTTGTACTTCGGTCAACTGTATCCAAAATGGCGGCTGGGTCACAAACTTTCTCATTTTACAGCTAAAAAGTACACTCAAATATGTTTCTGAAAACATCTGAGGTGAGAAATAGACAATGCAGTAGCAGAATCTTGATTCATATTTGCTCAGCACTGCCTAGTGTAACAGTTTGAGTTTTCACAAGCAGTGATTTACATGAATTAACAGCTGCGTTAGGAACTCCTCGACTCTGACTGGTTGTTTTTGGTGTGCTGTGGCAGATTCTAGAAGGAAGAAGAGGAGAGACATGATCGTTTTCTGTCTCATGTACTTCATTCAGAATATAGTGACAGTTTTAGCAAATATAAACTGTAGTTTCAAAATCATTTAGATGGTACACTGACTTGTAACAGGAAGAATGGCGCCTCTGTCATTCTCACATCTGCGTAAACCCGACCACGTGTGTTTGTTGTTGAAGGAAAAAAAAGTCAATTCACGATGTTGTACCAAAGTAGTACATTTATTTTGAAAGAGACTGTATGTAAACATCATATTTCTAGTGAAAACGGAAGTGTATTCTGAAAGAAGACAATGCATGTAACAGGCAGAACTTGACACAGTGTCCCAGAACGTCAACAACCAATGCACCCAGGGTACCTTGTATGTCGTATGTGGGCGTGGAAAGTCCATATGTGACGACGAGGTCGGAGTAAGAATGTGTTGGATAATGTGATGTTTGTAAAAGATTGGGGCTGTCACCTTATAGGTGTTATCCCTGTCTCAAAGAGTTTTTTTGTTTTTCTGGATGCCATCAGTCATATTCAAACACTAAGCAAACCATGTCTATGGGCAGAAAACTATTGCAGCAAACCTAAAATGTTCTCATTCTTTTTTATTATTTTTATGTTAGTGTTCATTTCCAATATTACACTAAGTAGAACTATGAAGAGTCAGTCATGTTAAATCCTGTAATATTACCCTACGCTATGACTTTTTTGGCTTCTGATGTCATATTTGAGCCTTTGAGATCCTTTAGCTTCTCTTCAAATTCACATGTACAGCAGTCCGTATGACTCTGAGAGATGGGGATCATACCAATAAGGCTGCAGCCTATAGTGCAATCTTTCATAAATAACAGGCGGGGATGTACACTCTGCTGTCAGACTGTCATTGTTTTCCTGTTAGCTGTGAGACAGACATGTCAGGACAGTGTAAGTTTGCACAATTTGTATTTATGTACAGCCACAGTAGTGTATCTTTCTGAGACCGTAGGGGCGCCAAATCACAAGAATACCAATTTGTGCCTAATCTTCATTTAATTCATTGCTACACAGAGAGTTATTAATTCATTCTCTTTTTATTGTTCGTTGAATTTGTGTCATCCACTGTCCTTTCGATTGTCTTGTTGTGTTCTTGTTAACAACTGTCCCTACTCACCTTTTTCACACTTCATCCCACACTTTCCATCAACACTCTCTCCTCTGTTGTCTCTTCTTTCTCTTGGATAACTTATTAAAAAAAAAACCTCACACGGCTCTCTTCTCTAATCCTGCTTCGCTTCTTACACCCTCTACCTCCGTCCGACACCTCCTCCATCCATCTCTCTGTTTTTTTAATCCAACAGAAAAACCATGTGTACAAGAAGACCCTGCAGTCTCTGATCTACCCCATCTCCTGCACCACGCCACACAATTTTGAGGTCTGGACGGCCACTACACCGACCTACTGCTACGAGTGCGAGGGTCTGCTGTGGGGCATCGCCCGGCAGGGTATGCGCTGCGCAGAGTGCGGGGTCAAAGTGCATGAGAAATGCCAAGAGCTGCTGAACGCCGACTGCCTGCAGAGTGAGTAAAGTTATTAAACTCGCAAAAAACTGAATCACATAAGAAACATTCCATATTCTGCACCATATACAGATCTATCCCAACCCCAAAAATATTTTTGTACTTTATTATTGCTTCCTGTGAACAAGTGAACTGACTGAAAAGTCTGCTAAAAGTGTCAGTGCTGTTTTAGAGATTGTAAGACTTACTTCCCTGATCAGGAGTTTGCCTTTGAGCGTAATACTTTTTTGCAGCTGCCTTTCAACTGTCTGATGTCAGAGCTCCAACAGTTAAGTTGAGCTTTGCAAAGAAAAATGCCTGAGCGAAAATTTTACAAGGGGATACATTCAGCAAAGCAGACGTTGCTCTGTGATGTGGTTTTGTTGAACTGCAGAAATGCTGTGGGATAAGTGTGAGGGGGGATGAAGGGTAATGTCAGAGAACCAGACCAAAACACCATACTGATAAACCTAAAAGGAAAAGCGAGGTTCATCATGTAGTTTTCTCACTTTTACCCTCTGGAACTCATCATCCACCCTTCTTCGTTTCTTCCCACCTTCATCTTTCAGGAGCAGCTGAGAAGAGCTCCAAGACCGGGGCAGAGGACCGGACACAGCACATTATCATGGCCATGAAGGACAGGATGAAGATCCGTGAGAGGAACAAGCCAGAGATCTTTGAGGAGATCCGGAGAGTGTTCAACGTCACCAAGATGATCCACGTCCAGCATATGAAGAGCATCAAGCAGAGTGTCCTGGACGGCACTTCCAAGTGGTCGGCCAAGATCACCATCAACAGTACGTCCAGTGAATTCTTAACTTTGAAATTGGAAAATTATTGAATAGTTAATAAATACTTTGTGAGGAATATTTTTGCTGCGTTTAGAATCACACACTTTTTCTTTTTACTGTCAGTATGTTCTGCAGCTGCCCTTACATGCATGGAGTATGCACACACTTGGGAGATACTCCTTCGTCATAGCATTTTGCCTTGACCTTTGACCCTCTTTGCTCATATATCTGTTGCAGTCCGTAGCACACGCTTTCTTCTGTCTGTGGCTCAGTTGAAAAGTATGCTGCAATGCACAGTGTGAAAAAACGACTAGATGCAGTAGGACGTTTACGCATTTTTATGCCCCTGCGCCGGCGATGGCCGTGGAGTTAGTATGTTTTTGAATTTTCTGTCTGTCTGTCCCATTCTCAGAAACATAATATGTCTGGACAACCTTGATAGAATTTCCTCAAATTTGGCACAAACATCCCTTAGGACTCCCGCCTTATTTCCACTTACGTATGTGTACGAATATAGTCTCTATATACATTCAGTGAATGTAGAGTCTGTAGGCAAACCCCGGAGATCTTGCCTCCGGAAGAAGAGCGGAAGAGCCCTGGTTTCTGGTTGTAGGCTGTTTGTAGTCCGTGTGATATTGACCAATCACGTTTGAGCCGGCTGCAGTTGTTGCCAGGTTAAACGGTCCGTGCGGTGAAGTAACGAGGCGGAACATAATTGGCATCACTGCAAACTCTGAATCCATTGCAATGGTTCAGCACATTTACTTATATATAAACGGAAGTCGGAAACGGAAGTTCGCCTCCTCCGCCCAAATCAAACCGGAATGCCAAAAAATCGGGGGTCTGCCCCCAGAGGCTGTATCGCCGTCTGCCGGAAGTCACACGCCGAATACAGCCGATGGGTTCCGAGAATGGTACGAATACAAGGCATTTGGAAGTCTATAAATTCCTATGGGAAACTCGGGGATATCCGATATACCTGCCTGTACCCCTCTGTGATATTTCAGTCTGGAATTTGCCTCGAGTACGTTAAAATATTTGATCATTTGCGATGGATTTTGGAGAGACTGTATGACGGCGTGCTAGCTTAGCTAACAGACTGTTTGTGTGATTAAAAAGAACTTGTATATCTGGTTTGTAAACATTGTGAATCTGAGTAATGTTATTCTGCTAAAATATTGTTATACAGTCTTTTTAATTAAATACTTCGCAAAACATGCCGCATACCAGGCAGGCCAACATACTCATTTATTTGTTGCCATGCAGTATTGATCCAATATTTGTCCTGGTAATGTTCCAAGCGAATATTCCAAACTACTGGATGGTGAAAAAGACCTCTTCCCCCATGGATACAGGTAGTTTCTATCAGGTTTCTATCCATCTGTAAAGAAATGCACTTCCTTGTGTTGGACACTAGAGGCATCATCCGTATATTTGCGGATCTGTGGACACCAGTCACATACGTGAGTGGAAACGAGGCGTAGTGTTGAACTGATTAGATTTCGGTGGTCATAGGTCGAGGTCAGTGTGACCTTGCATCCATCTCATTCTTGTTAAGGTGATATCTCAATAAGGCCTTGTGGGAGTTTCTGTGAATTTGGCACAAACATGCACTTGGACTTGGAAATTAACTGATTGGAATTTGGTGGTCAAAGATTTTTTTTGTACTTTTTTTTTTTTTTGTAATTTTGTACAGATGTCTAACAGGATATATGATGATGATGACGATGAAGCGATGACATTTATATCCAAATGGCAACTTCACTGTGACATGATAATATTCTGCCTTAAACACTTTTCCGGCCATGTCTCAACATCATACCTCAGGAACAGAGGAGCAGACATTTGGTCAGATACTGACTTTGTGACACTAATCTTGGATGTCCACCTTAAACTGTGCTGATTCTATGGATCTTCAATGCTGCTGGGGTGAAGATGTTTATGAAGCTTCCATGATTGTACAGACATAGATATAAACTGTAAGTTCAACTTGACTGGTTTGCGGAGGCATACGACTGCGAGGCGGTAATTCTAGTTTGCATATTGCATTTGACACACTATGTACTGGGACATACTAAATCCTTTTCTGGCATACTAAACAGTGTGGTCGTATGGGTATTGGAACACATCATTAGATTTGAAAATTTGTTCTGTTCAGTTAGTTTTTAACCAGAGTAAATATGTTTTAAATGACAGAAAGCTTTGGAAAAAATGCCCTGCAGTCGTCTTTACACTTTCATTTTAATCTCTCCTGTCTCCCTCTTTCACATCACTTTCACTTCTGATAATTGAAACGGTAGTGCAGACATGGTCTTCCAAAAAAGAAAAAACCAGAAGACTGAGAAAAATAATCCAGAAGTGTGATGATTAGTGTAAAAACACCACATTGGAAGCAGGATGGTCAGTGAGAGACAGGAAAACCTTATCCAACCTGTCTTGTCTTATACTTTGTCTTTCTCCGTTATTCCTACTGCATCTGCTCAATCTCGACAGTGTCTGTGAGGCTTGTAGCGACAGGATACTGTGTCTAAGTGTGTCCACACTCGTGTAATGTGCATAACACTCATATCTCTGTGTGAAGTCAATCTGCAGAGCGAAATCAGAGTGACATAGCCTGTTATTCTCACTGTTAGCTGCAGCCACTTTGCAGAGCCGGCTGACACATGTTTTTTTGTTTGTTTTTTTACAGTAGTATGCTCAAGAAGTAAAGCTAGTCATATTCTTGGTTTATGCTGAAAACACAGGCATAGATTCATGGAAAAAAAGTTGTTTGCTAAATGCTTTGGAACAGTTTACCAAAATAAAACTGATATTTAATCAGAAGTCAGATGTGACACATCAAATAAGCCGGCCTCAAACCACATTTTCAGACCATTTTTAAAATTCTATTACAGATGCAGAGAGTTAGAGAAGCTGTTTTGCTGCACATTTAAATCCCAGGAAGGCGTAGGAAAAGCTGGATCGGAAAACCCATCAAAAGTTTAAGCCTTGGTTCCTTCAAGAAACCTAAGGAACACAGCACTGTCGATGTTGGCAGCTGTGAAAACCTGCAGCTGTGAGTGTCGCTGAACCAGAGTGCGTCAGATTTTCTTACATAAACACCAAAAACAAGAAAATATCCCACATTCATGAAAGTTTATTACTTCTTCTGACGGTATGACCTGTGGAGAAACTTTAACTTTGTTGTTTATCTCCAAGCTTCACTAATTTTAACAGACATGCATCCCCACATCCCTTCTCCTCCCTTTGCCAAACACGACTGCCGCTGTAACCAAAGCAACCAGTCACATCACACCATATAGTGGCAGCAGTGTTGCCATGGCAGCCATCACACCTTGTCTCCCCGATCACCGGCGCTGAGCTCCATTAAAGAGGAGATACAGGGACAGGCGTTCAGCTGGCGCTTTGTTTCAGAGTCTTTCATGGTCACCTCCTCGTCGTTTTGTTGAGATTATTACATTTATTTATAATTTATTTTTATTCATTCAGGAACCATATTCAACAGCATTTATCTCACAGAGGGAGAAGAGTTGCATCCTACCAGATTTAGCTACTAGCTCATTTCCAGCTTTAGTACCTGGGCAGGTGGACACAGTCACTATTAAAGCTAATGTAGTCGATGCAAATGCAAATTCAAAATACAACAAATACTAAAATCAATCATAGAGCTGAATATACACTCCAGTATCTATCATTACACCTAACGCTGTGCAATATTATTAAATAATCCCACTTAGCACCCTCTACTCACCCCCATTAAGGAGTCTCATAAAATACACACATTGTACGCACATAATGTGTTTGTGCCAGATCAGTGTAGACAGGAGTGGTTTCTTAAAATTCATTATTTTGACATCACAGGAAAAAATATGGGTTATGTATATGGGTCAGTAATGAATCAGTTTAGCCATGTTACAAACAAGTACTGCCCAAGTTGCAGTGCATGGCGCCCGTCCATTTCATCACAGGAAGGGGCCACAGGTATCAGCGTACTCCATATGAACCAGTGCTGTGCAGCAAGGAAAATCTGGAATATGGGAATCTATAGGCCTACATGTTTTTAAACTGTCAGGGAGTTTGTTCTGTTCCTTGATGGCCTAAAAAGAAAAGGCAGAGCTTCTTTTAGGGACTCTATACTCCCAACTAATGGTTGACCCTGAAGCTCATTTGATGAGCAAAGATGGAACTGAAACCCGGTACTAAATTAGCCCTGGGGCTAAATTATCAAAGACCGTAGTATTGATAAGCTCTGAGGGTATCGGTTCTTTTATCGGTACTTTTACACATTTTGGTTTAATTCATTATCATCCTGCAGCCTTTCATCTGTGCTCTGTGCCGGGGCTGACGTCCTCCACATACACACACATACACACACACTCCACGGTAATCAGTGAACAGCCGACCACCTGCTGTGGAAACAAAGTGAAGATAACTCAAAAATTACTGGACCTGATGACAGCTACACTTACTACACTACACTGCACTTTTTACATTAGTATATTTCTAAAATGCAATTACTTAGAAATGAAAAAGAACCAGTAAAGTACCAAATCCATACGGAGTATCGATGAAAGAAGTAGCATCAATAAAATCTTAATGACACCCATCCCTACCGTAGAAGGCAATTTTTAAAAAAAATCCCCTTTTTAGTGACCTAATACTCTGTTTGCGTGTGAATGAAAGGCCTAATCGTAAAGGAAAGTATCCGTTTCAAAAATATCTGTACACGTGTAGACCAGTGTTGGGTAAGGGTTACTTTAAAAGTAATCAAAGTACGTTACTGCGTTACTTTTTTTAAAAAAGTAACCAGTTACTTTACTGCGTTACTCCCTGAGTAAAGTAATTCAATTACTTTAAAAGTACTTTTGAGTATTCTACATTTCCTATTGGGCAATGGACCACAGGGCGCTAAGCCTACATTTTTTGTCTCCAAAATTAAAGTTATGGACCACTTGCCCTTCACTGAGATCCAATTCTCCCATCACAGCCGTCACTTTGAC
>NC_065513.1:39627271-39649307 GCF_006386435.1 Epinephelus moara | reverse complement strand
GTTTAACATTATCTCCGTTATTAGAACCAAACGACAGCCGTTGCTGTTTCGGAGCTGAAGGACCAGCGTTCTAAAAGTAACGGAAGTAACTGATGTCTTGTTTGAAAATGTACTTAAGTATTTGATTACTCAAACACCAAACTAACGCGTTAGGTTACTCGTTACTGCAAAAAGTAATCAAAGTACTCTAACGCATTACTATGTAACGCGTTATACCCAACTCTGGTGTAGACAGGGCCTTAGTGAGCCTGTAGCAACATGCACTTTCAGAAGTGTGGTTCGCCCTAAATCCAATTTTCATAGGATGAAGCATATACTCTTTTTTCAGGTGTTCTATCAACTGTTAACTGTAACTTTTGAGACAACCGATCTGTAGCCACTGAACTCCTGTCTGTCGCCTGTTTTCAATACATATTTTCGCCTGAAATATATACTCCCCTCCAGTGACCTACTTCTGATGTAAGTAATAGAAGTTGTCATGTCTCAGACGGTCTTTGCTTATTGAATTTGATAGTGGCACATCTCTGTTCTGCTGATCAAGGTCAGATCACATACCTACAGATTCTACTGAATGAATTTTTGATATGCAGTCACAAGATTCTCAAAAATGTGTCAGGCGAGATTCAGACGTTTTTATAATAAAGGTTTTGTAAGGAACCTTTCTGAAGTTCTCTCTCAAAAAACTTGGTTTTCTGTATAATAAGAAATGAGATAAAACCCTGACATTGTTTGTATATGTGTTACATAGTATTATCCCCTCAAACGCAGTGAAGAAAAGACTTCACAAACATTCTTTCAAGGCGTCTATAAATCATTCAAGTTGTTTGAAATTCTCACATTATTGCTTTTTCATCAAAGTATTTTTCATTTTTGCATAAATCAATCATGTCTCCCATCTGAAATACTTTCAGACACACTTTCAACTCAAACTCAGTTTTGTATTTAAGCCAAGTTGTGACTGAACTTGATGGTGGACTGACAGGAGACGCTCCACACAGAGCTCTTTGAAGAACCCATTGATTTCATTAGGGAACATCTGAACCAGTTAATATTCAAAACTCCCTTTAGCACAGATAAAATGCAGCAGTCATCGACGCTGAATGAACCGCTGGCAAGATATTACAGGGACTGATGTGGCTTGAGACAGATACTGAGTCTTAAAGGTCCAGTGTGTAGGATTAAGGGGGGTATATCGGCAGAAATGGAATATAAGAAGTATCTTTTTCTTTAGTGTATAATCACCTGACAATAAGAACCGTTGTGTTTTCGTTACCTTAGAATGAGCCGTTTATATCTACATAGGGAGCGGGTCCTTTCCATGGAGTCCACCATGTTTCTACAGTAGCCCAGAATGGACAAACCAAACACTGGCTCTTGATAGAGTCCTTTGCATTTTGGTGTAGGCCACCATAGTTAGCAGTCTCTCTGCAAGGAGCAGCATCAGAATGTGATTTGTGTTTTTTTTAATTTTTTTTTACCAACATTCTTTTTATTGTTATCACAACATAACAACGAAATACAAAGAAATACAATTACATGTCTTGAACAAACATGTCAACCCCCCCACCCCCCGCCCTTTCAAATTATTCCGATTCTTGGTTGGGGATCAGGTTAGTGAGTTAGTCCATTTTAGTCCATTGTATAGGAAATTCTGCAATATTAGGTACTGCAAAGTGCCACTGTTTACATGTCCCCAGGCTCTTCCATCACATGTGACAAATCTGTTCTCAATACATAGCAAATTAAGGGGTCCCAGATCTGGTGAAAATTATGTTGTTGATGTTTTATTGTATATGTAATTTTCTCTAAGTGAAGAGTTGTAGATAGCTCAGACAGACTTAAGTCTATAAATATTCGTTGATATTTTTTAATCTTCAAATTATCTGGATATAAACCTAATATAAAGAACTGTGGGACCAAGGGTATTTGAATCTGTAAAATATTTTGAATACATTGTTTTATTTCTTGCCAGAATGTTTATATTTCCGTACATTGCCAAACGCAATGGAAAAATGTACCTTTTTCCTTCTCACATTTAATACAAGTATCAGGTATAGTGCTATTATATCTGTTAAGTTTTTCTGGAGTGATATACGTTCGCATTAACCGGTTGTATTGTAGTAATTTCAGGCGGTTGTTAGTAGTTCTCGATTGTGCTTTAGAGCATGCCTCCTCCCACTTTTCTATTGGGATGTCCTCCTGTAGATCTTCCCTCCATGCCCCCAGCCGTCCTGCAGATGTTTCTGTGCTTCTGTCTACCAGGCATTTATAAATTTTGGGAATTAAACCCCTCCCTAAACAATTCATGTTCATTAATTTTTCTATGGTAGACATTTCGGGGATGCATAATGTTTGATTTTGGTGTGTTCTAATGAAATTTCTCAACTGTAGGTATTTAAAAAAAATGATTACAGGGTATGTTAAATTGATCAACTATTTCTCCAAATGTCATCAGCACCTTTTGCGAGTTGTAAAGATCTGCTATTTTTCCCAGCCCCTTAGTAGCCCAAGATTTAAATCCCCCGTCTGTTTTACCTGGAGGGAAGGAGTCATTTCCCCGTATTGGGCTGAAGACAGAGAGAGAGGGCGTTTCTCTCAGATATTTTTTAACTTGATTGATTTGTGTTTTTTAATGTGAAACTGCTTTAATGGTTTTTTTTACTGGTTTAAATCACCTGGTCCAGTTATTTTGGAGAGCAAGAGACCTCAGCAGATGATTCCACCCTTAGTAAAAACCTCCTAAATGTCTGGATCTTAAGTTATCAGAGAAAAAAGGTGAGCACACATTAGCAAGTGCAAGGCTAACTGCCGTCTCAGACAGTGTCAGAGAGAGAAAAAACTGCTTTATTCAGTGTTTTTACTGGTTTAAATCGCCTGGTCTGTTTGTTTTGGAGAGGAACAGACCCCAGCGGATAACTCAGCTCCTGCTAAAAACCTTCTGAGCAATGAACGCTGAAGGAATTCTAAATGAAAGATCTGCAGTCCTCACTGCAAGACACCACTAAATCTCCTTAAATCTTACACACTGCTTCTTGTTTCACACGACAGGACTTGTTTACAAAGTACAAACAGATGTAGTTTTTGCATCTCAGAATATGGCTTTCATCTGTATGTATTAGCGCAAAAAGGCACGTACATAAGTATGTGTGTAAATATGAGCAATTTGATTTTCTATTTAGCAAAGCTGACCACATCAGATAATAGCTGCAACAAATGAATCCACATGAAATACAGTTTCAGGTTGTATTTGCTGCTGACTCAGAGCAGTCCCTGACCTCCTCTTACCTTACATAACTCTCATCCTGATTAGTTCCACACAGTGTCATACAGAGATTTAAAATTTAGAGGAAAGAAACTGGTATTGGATGAGGAACTGGTATCATCAGTTGTCGTTTTTACACTTCATTTTTGTGTGGATTAAGCAAATGAGATATTATTTAGCAAGTTTCCGTGGTGCTGGGAGGTGAATTTTGTTATCGTTAAAAAGAGCTGGGCTTCCCCCGTTTCCTGTCTTTGTGCTCAGATAAGCTAACGAGCTTCTGGCTGTAGCTTCATATTTAACAGATGGAATAAGAGTAGTATCAGCCTTCTCATATAACGCTCCAGCAGAGGGTATGTAAGCACATATCTCCAAAATGTCAGACTATTCCTTTAAGCACTACAGTGTGGAGAATAGAAATAATATTGGATGTAGAATTGGCCTCCATCGTACTCTTCCTGGTTTAAATCTATAACCTTATGTTAACCCTCTTAAGCACAAGACACTCTGGTAGCGTATTTTCTGAGCGAGCCCTAATACATCTTGACACTCAACAACCTGTTGTTGACCTTCTGCCTCAAAGAAATGTCTCCAGACTCGTCTCATAAGCCTTTAATTTCCATCGATCAAAGCTGTTTTCTGTAGCTTGGATACAGTGGAAGTCAGACAGACGTCCTTCAGGGCAACACATGCCTTTGTGCCAGAGTGTCACAGAAGCTGCTTCGTCTTTCATTTGCTGCTTTGTTATCTTGACAGAGATGTATAGAAACAATATGCAGAATAGAAAGGGCAAGAATTGAATGTAAAATTCAGTAAATATTCATGTCGGCTTGTATAATCTGAGCACACTCCCTGTGGTGACAGATGTTTCGCCCTTTATAGCTGGTTCACGTCATCACTTTAAGTCTCCTTTAGAAGTCCTCTTTGACTACCTGTTGCACAGAACAATGAAACACTGGGCGACAACGGTTGTTTAACTAATTTGGTGAGAAATTTTGTTACCCAACATCTGCCTGTGAGTCACGAGTGTTGTGTTACGAGGCTCTGCAGAACTGTGTGGGTGATATATCTTGTGTTTTGGTGTGTGTGTGTGTGTGTGTGTGTGTGTGTGTGAATGAGACAGAAAGATGGTGGTAACGAGTAGGTGTTTGTTGTTCTTATGCAATTTTCATAGTCATTCTCTCTGACTGTGTGTGTCTCTCTGTGTGTGTGTGTTATCAGTCGTCAGCGCGCAGGGTCTCCAGGCCAAGGACAGAACGGGCTCCAGCGACCCCTATGTCACCATCCAAGTCGGGAAGACGAAGAAGAGGACAAAGACCATCTACGGCAACCTGAACCCAGTCTGGGAGGAAAAGTTTAGCTTGTAAGTTCTGCTTGTTATTTTCTTCCTGGTTGTAAAGCTCAGCTGGAGCTCTCAGAGGTCCGGCAAAGTTCAGGAGAACAGTGTCGTTGTCACACCGTGCAGTGGCGGAGGAAGGTTTTAGATGCTTCACCTTAAGGTCCTGCACAGCCATGGTAAACCCACACACACTTAATCTGGTTAATTAGAGCTGTTCTCAGGACTGTGTGTGTGTGTACAGGCTGACATCATCTACTTATTACAACCCCGATTCCAAAATGATTTCCTTTCGTCCCAAAAACCTGTGACAGGGTATGTTTACCCCTGTGTTACATCACCTTTTCTTTCACCTACACTCAGTAAGCGTTTGGGAACTGAGGACACTAATTGCTGAAGTTTCGAAAGTGAAATTTCTTTCTCAAGATTCTCAAGGGAGCTCTCCAAAATCTTCAAGACTTAAAGACTGTCTGTGTGGAAGAATGGGCCAAAATCCCATCTGGACACTTTGAGAGATTAGTTTCCTCATACAGGAAGCATCTTGAAGCATGGATTGTAAACAAAAGCTTCCCCAAGTCTTTAATAAATTTCAGTTAGTGTCTTCAGTACTTCAATTCCACTTTATAGCACATAACTCTTAAGGATTTAAATGTTTCGATTTCTTTATCCGTGTAGTTTAATTGAGAAAATACCAACGCCTGGTCTAAATTTCATGTGAATAGCTGCATTGGGAATACGTTGTTACAATAAATACAAACAGACAAATAGAGCTGTCACACAGTGCAGATGAGGGAACACAGTGTCCAGTTTAAATGCAGTTATGATGCATGAACAGGTACAATTTCCTAAAGCAATTTCAGTGAAAATCATAGTCATATGTCATAATCATAGTCATCACCTCCGACAATTTCACATCCTTCTCTAAATTATTTTAAGTACATGTAGTCCTATGAGACACCTGTGAGGGTGTGCACGGCTTTTTAGTAAAAGCAGAAATACCACAGTGTTAAAAAAAACATTATCATCAGCAAAGTTCCTCATAAAAACAAAGAAAACAAAGATATACGTTTTTAATCCCTTAGGGGATTAATGTTGTCATATATGGCCTGAAATACACACACATGCACAAACAGGACCTATACATTAAATGGAGAGATGCTAGAGTGAGGGGGCTGCCCATGGGCAGGCACCCTGAGCAGTTGGGTGTTCAGTGTCTTGCTCAGGGGCACCTCGACAGTGCCCTGGAGTCGACCTGACACCTCTCCAGCTACCAGTCCACACTCCATACTTGGTCAGGACAGGGACTTGGGCCAGGGACCCTCCGATTTCCAACCCAAGTCCCTAAGGAGTGAGCTACTGCAGCCCCAACCCTACCTGACAAATAGAAATTTGCATCAGTAGTATCAGCTAAATGAAAAGTATCAAAAGTAAAAGCACAAATTATGTGTTACATTGTCATACATGTAAATATTATATTTGTGTTTCATTACTGTCAGATTGAACCAGCATGCTCTCTGTTGTTTTTCAGTGAACACATTATAAAATCACAATATTAGTAGAGGTTTAACAATACATCAGTCAGGATTGATGCATCGATTCAATCACCAATGCTCCAATATCATGGATGCAAAGTAAAAACATCGATACATATTGTCACCTTCAAGATACGCCTTTATTTTGAAACTCCCATGGCACATCTGTGTCACCATTTCCATCCAAGCACATGTCCTTCATAAACATTCAAACAGTGGTAGCAACCTTGCTCCAGGCAGACAAGGGCAAGCAACCAAGAAAAAGACAAGAAGGATATTCACTGGTATCATGTCAAATTGATTGCAGGCCCCTGGATGAAGTTAAATTAAAATCGTGTCGTGGCAGATCTTGTGATGTTCATTGTCCAAAGAATCAATACAGTATCATGATGAAACTAAGCACATTTTCAAAGGTTTTAATCAACTAGTTCAACTACTTTATATTCTATTGGTTGGTTTAATCTCTAACTATGCATCATTTTCTAAAAACTCATTTTCTTTTTGCTGTGGTTAAGACTGTACTGTGTATACGCGGAAAAACTCTTCATAAAGTAGGGCTGGACGATATGGAGAAAATTAAATATCATGATATTTTGATGAAATACGTCAGTATTGATATTGCAGGGCTGACTCATGGTGCTTTCACAAAATATTTACACACAGATTTTTGATAAATAATCAAAAGGAATGTGGATATAATGACAAAGTGGGTAAAGGCAAACAATAGAACATCTACAACAGTTTGGTTAGTTTAGAATATTATCACTTTACTGTAATGCAGCCTTGAAAACCAGGAAAAGACACTTATGATAATGCAATATCCAAAATCTAAGATGATATTTAGGGCCTGTCCCAATACCCCCCCGTAGCCCTACCGCTTGGCCCTACCCCTACATTTGCGTGTTCCCGCAACGGGTAGGGATGTCCCAATTCCTTTTTGCGTGTAGGGGTAGGGGGCATAACGTGGGGTAGTGGGGATGAAACTAGCCCGTCGGCGCGAGGGATTTCAGATGCTGACTTGCCAGCGAGGGGTAGACGTTGCCACGGCTACCACCGAGCAAGAGACGGGGAAAAAAGTTCATACATAGCTAACATTACCGTCTCCAGGTTGCTTGTTAGCTAGCTAGCTAGCTAGCTCGCACTATCTGGCGTCTGTCATCTATCCTGTTCTGCAAAATTGTTGTATTTTTCACATTACGATAACACGCCAGCTAGTATATAACTATGCTGCCTTGAAATGTTAGCTGGTTAGCTAGTTAGCTAGCTAGCAGAAGTCCCCTGTCGGCTGTCGTTCATCAAACGAAGCATGATGAATACAGCAAACACGAAGGTAGGATGAACTCAACCGGAGACTCCATTGTAGATGCCGGTTGGAAATGTAGATGGCTCGCAGCTTCCTGTTTAAAATAGCTACGTATGCGTGAACGTAACCGGCGCGGTGATGTAGTGAGTGGTGTCCCAATTCCTAGGGAAAGATTTCAACCCCTACCCCTCGTTGCTTCACTTCGAGGGCCAAGGGGTAGTGGACAAGGGCTAGGGGTAGGGCCCAGGGCTAGGGGTAGTGGACAAGGGGGGTATTGGGATTGGGCCTTAGTCTTATATCATATTATTAATATAATATCAATAGATTGTCCAGCCCTATCATAAAGATATCAACAAATAATGTATGATGCATTTACATGTAAGGAAGTGGCACAGGTATACAGTGTAGTAGGTACAGTATCTATATCCGAATACGTTTCGATCAGTACTTAAGATCCTACACAGTTAGCACTGATTTGACCATTTGCATTTGCCAAATGAATTCTGGACAAAAACCTTTGTAGAAGGTTATTTCAACAGCATTTAAAAAGCTTTTCAGGGGGAAGGAGGTAGAGCTCTGGTGGTAAAGCTGGTTGTCCATTATGCAGAAGATAGGGGGATTGATCTCCGACTCCTCCAGTCAGCACATCGAAGGGCAAAAATACTGAGCTCCACATTGCCCCCAGTGGATGTGCACACTCGAGAGTGGCAGGTGGCACCTTGTATGGTAGCCTCGGCACCAGTGTGTGAATGTGTGTGTTAATGGGTGAATGTAACATGTAGTGTAAAAGCACTTTGAGTGGTCAGAAGACTAGAATGGTGTAAATAAATGTAGGTCCATAAATCAAAAACTATATTTCAAATTGAGACTCACATTGAAGTGTAGTTATTGAAATAATGCTATATAAACAATTTTGTGATGTAACGTAGACACCTATAAAAAGCTTTAATTTCTCAACCACTTTAGCAGGTTTTAGCCAGGACATACAAACGCTTTTTTCCTTTGGAAATCAACAAATCAGTGCTTACTGAGTAGTCACCACAGAGTGATAATGAGAGGCACAGATTTAAAGTATTTTTCAACATATGTTGATTTGCTCCAGGCACCCAAACCCTCCACCTTAGCCATCTGCTCCAACACACACATTTCCTAAAACAACACGCCGCCCACCTGTCCTCTGTCTCCGCAGCGAGTGTCACAACTCATCAGATCGTATCAAGCTGCGAGTTTGGGATGAAGACGATGACATCAAATCTCGAGTGAAGCAGCGTCTGAAGAGGGAGTCGGACGACTTCTTGGGTCAGAGCATCATCGAGGTCCGAACTCTGAGCGGAGAGATGGACGTCTGGTACAACCTGGGTATGTAGTCACTCAGAGCCACAGGGATACGGGAAACTTAGTGTGTGTGTGTGTGTGTGTGTGTGTGTGTGTGTGTGTGTTTCTGTGTTTGTGGAGTAGATGGGAGTGTGTAATTGGTTTTATGTGTGTTTGTGTTTCGGAGTGTTGCTTTGCTCATTAGCACAGCAGTTGGAGCACTCACTGCTTTAGCTGTCGTCATAGATCCGAAGTTCAACTTAAGTTCAACTCTGAGCGATGTATGACTGCAGAGTAATTGTGTGTGTGTGTGTGTGTGTGTGTGTGTGGTGTGTGTGTGTGTGTGTGTGTGTGTGTGTCCCCTTGCAGAGAAGAGAACAGACAAGTCAGCGGTGTCTGGTGCCATTCGTCTTCAGATCAGTGTGGAGATCGAGGGAGAGGAAAAGGTGGCACCATACCATGTTCAGTACACGTGCCTTCATGAGGTAACACACACACACACACACACACACACACACACACACACACGCAAACACACACACAACTTAAAATGGGGAAGCTGACAGGCTTTGAGGAATAAGTTGAAGGGGGAAATGTCGGAGAAACTTGAGAGTCTTGCTCTGTGTTTTTCTGTCACAAACACATATATATAAACACACACATGCACAGTCAGTGGCACCTAACATTTTCCTAACTGTTTAGCCCACAGACCTTTTCAGAGCATCTTTTGGTTGCTAGTGGACATCGACATCCACTTAGACTTACTGTCCAGCCACCACTGCATGAAAACAGCATTTGAAACGCAGAATTTTAGTCCTCCGGAACTGAAATACACACCAGCAAAATTAGTTTTAGGACCTTGATGCTCAATGTTACGATGTTCCCTTTGATAAGGTGCAAATTTGGTATCACAAATAAAAGTCCACCACTTCCACTCCCCAAATAAAGAGCATATACTTGTCTACAGCAGGACCATGTTGGAGACGATGTGGGGCAAGAAATGTGGATCATGCTCATGTATTTTGGCTTTGACGCTGCATTGTAAAGTTTTGGGTATTTGTTCATATGGTTGTTATCAAAATTCTAGGCGCTGATATACCTAGATCATGCGTGGTGTTGTACTTTGGCAGTATGACAGGAGGAACTGTGTTGAGAGAAGATAGTTATACATTAAAAGTCTTGTTAGCAGCTTGTACAAACACCATCACAAAGAGGTGGAACAAAGCAGAACCACCAACACAAGATGAATGAAATATATATATATATATATATGTGTGTGTGTGTGAAACTGTTAACTCATAGAATAAGAGCTCAAGAGGAGAATAGTTGAGAGAAATTGGAGAAATGGTCAATGTTTAGATGTCAATGACAACATAAGAGGCTGAATCACTAAATATGTCACAGGGATGAATAAGTCGGGATCTTTTTGTTCTTTTTGTTTTTTGTTTTGTTTTATACCTTATTTTCTTTTCTACCCTTTTTTGATGTTTTTGTAACAAAAACAATGAAAATAAAGTGTAAAAAACACACATTGTTTTGGTGCTTAGCTTGTTCAAACTAAGGCTTGTGAGCCAACAGTCTACAGAGGGAGAGAGGAGCATTTGTATTTGTGTGTGCTGTGTGTGTGTGTGTCTGTCGTGTCATTTTCATTCTCCAAAATATTGCATAATTTACCTGTGATGAAATGAGCACTACAGACTGTGGAGTTTACTGAAAAGATCATCTTTTTTTTGCTTAAAATACACATATTTTGGGGCACAGTCCCCACTAGAAACACAGCAATGTATTGGTAAAAAGCAACTGCTTTTTGTGCCACTGTCCCCAGTAGAAAAATTACGACGACGACAACTCCTGGCTGTTTTTTAGCTCCTCGAACAGTGCAGATATTTTCCTGTTCTCTTAAACTTTCTTTTCTTTGTAGAATATGTTCCACTTCTCGACGGACGTGGAAGGAGGCGGCATGGTGAAGATCCCCGTGGCTCAAGGAGATGATGCCTGGAAGGTTTACTTTGATGAGGTGCAGCAGGAGATCGTGGATGAGTTCGCCATGCGCTACGGCATCGAGTCCATATACCAGGCCATGACGTAAGCTTGGTGTTAAATGTGTGTGTGTGTGTGTGTGTGTGTGTGTGTGTGTGTGTGTGTGTGTGTGTGTGTGTGTGAATATGCAAGTTTGCCAGGGCATCCAGTTCTCCATGATGTCAACCAGTTGTGTGCATGTATGGGTAAATCAAATCAGGAAGTACTTGACATTAGTGTGTGTGCATGTGCATGCCTGTGTGTTGATGTGATGAGAGGTGGGCGGGGTTGTCATGAACTATAAACAGCATGCAAATTAGTTTATCACATCTAATGAGAAAAGATGACCTGTCACCTCTGAGATTTCCCAGCTGTTTGATTGGATCTTTATAGGCAGCTGGAAAGAGACTCAGGGAGCACACACACACACACACACACACACACACTTTCACACAATGGTTTAATTACATTAATAATGTTGTAATTTGACCTTAAAGGGACCGAGAGGTTCTGTGTGTGATAAAAGGAGCACACACATAAACATAATCATACTGGGAAGCATTGAGTAAATTGAAGTTGGAAGCAGAAATGGCTCAGACTACGTCCCGGTGGAAATGAGGATATTAGCCGATCAATAACACCGCCAAATGAAAATGGCAATTGAAACGCACTGTAGCCATTATAACAGCCTCACATATCATTGAAAGCCTGCTGAACAGCTTTATTTTGGTTTCCTCACTGGAACAAACTGTTCATACATTTGTTTGTTTGTTTGTTTGTTTTTGTTAGGGTTGTAGCCAAATTTTGTCAGTCAAGTCAACTATTAATTTCTTCTCTTTTTTTTTCATGCAGAATTTGAGAGTTTAAACGGGCTTGGTGAAACTCCATTCATGTAATAAACATTCATGTAATAAAGCAAACAAGCCAAATTAGCCCTCCGAGCTAATATTTGCTAACTATGCTAATAACAGGTATCATTAGATACTAGACACTATATATCGAGCAAAAGCCAGGGACTGTATCATGTGGAGTAGCGGTAAGCCTTTCCTCCTGCGGGCAGCTGCCTGTGTCTCACTCAGACTCACCCTGAGTCTGATTCTGCAGCTGCCTGTACTGGAGAACAACGTGAAAGTGAAGAGTGCTCCCTTTTCAGCTAAATCTGGGAGCCCCAGAAGTGGTGGTTCCCAACTGGTCCAGCCACGGGGTCCAGATTTCTCCTTATTCGTCAGTTCAAGCTCCAGGCAGTTTAATCTGTTCAGCGTCATAATAGCTTTTGGCCATGTCGTTGAGCTAGTTTGCTGTCTCTTTCGAGTATCTGTCCATTAGTCAGTCACTCTACAGTAGGAAACAGCACTTCAAAATAAAAGCTCTGTGCAGGAAATGTACTATACTTCAAAATAGATTGTGTTTTGTACAAACTTGACATGTTCACCAGTCTCTCATAGTCCATTCAGATGGACCCGCGACCCACCAGTTGGGAACCACTGTTTTAGTGTACTGTTTAGCTGTAAAATGAGATGGTTTGTGACCCGGCTGCCATGTTGAAAACAGTCAGCCTGAGTACCTTGCCCCAACCAACAGCCGGACCAACTTTCTCAATTTACAGCTAAACAGTACACTAGAATATGTTTCTGAAAACAGAGCAGAGAAATAGGCGATGCCATCACCGAATCTTGATTCATATTTGATCAGCACTGCCTATTTTGCAGTTTGACCACAGTTCACGAGCAGTTGGTTGATTGGTTGATTTTGTTCACATGCTGTAATGCCATTGGAAATGCTACAAGGCAGCAGAGTAGGCAGAGGAGAATTTAATTTTTCTGTCTCATCTGTCTCATTTAACTCCGTGTGAATAAAGTGAAAGTTTCAGCTACTATGACAAAAATAAGTTCACAACTACAGCTTTAAAGATACCAATACATTTAACTGGCAGAACCTCCAGGGGAATAGACATATTGTTCATGGCCACACAACCGTCCCTGCTCATTTTTGCACAGTGGTGTGTGCGCACCCAACTGATCACAACCAGAGCTGGCCATTACTGCTGAAACAATGTCTGATGTAGCATCCCAGCTGAACAGAGCAAATAGTGTCAAGCAGACAAAGACAAATGTCATGAAAGTAGTTTTACTATACCAATGAAGTATTGCACTTCCTAACAGTCCGTCTGTGTGTTGAGTTGTCTTTATTACATCGCTGCAAAAGTAAATTAGTTGATGCATGTTAAAGATATATACTGTCAGTAATATTAAAAATGGGTATTTGTACACTGGTGATCAACTGTTTTGACGTCATCTCCACTTAATCCATTTTTGTTTCCCTCTCTCGTCTCCAATTTCGCCCAACCCTTTCCTCCATCTGTCCGATCCTTCATCCTCCTTCTCCACAATCTATTTCATTCATCCTCCTTCCGATCTCTCTCTCTCTGGCCTCTTCATGTCTTCCTCTCAACCCCATCTTCCATCTGTCTCCACCTGTCTCATCCTCCCAACCTCCTTCCCATTCTCTCCATGTCTGTCCTGCCTTTCTTTTTAACTTCTTACTGCTTTTTAAATCTTCAATCTTTCTTGCTTACCTTTTCTCTCTCTGTCTCTCTTTCTCCCGCTCATGTCTGTCTCCTCTCCTTTCCTCCTCAGCCATTTCTCTTGCCTGTCCTCTAAGTACATGCTGTCAGGGGTGCCGGCAGTGATGAGCACCCTGCTGGCCAACATCAATGCCTTCTACGCCCACCCAACCGCCTCCACCAACGTCTCTGCTCCGGCTAGATTTGCAGCCTCCAACTTCGGGGTAAGTGACCACCAGACGCAATAAAATAAACACAGATGATCACTGATCTCTGCAACACAATCTGATGAGTAAAGACCATTTGGCTGTATGTTTTTAAAGCTTGTTGATACGTAGATTCAGTGCAGACGCAGCTTTCAGGTGATGATACAGTGGAGGCCTTTAATGCACTTGGATTTGAGAACAAACTGCTGAGACATCTCAGCGTAAAATAAACAACTATTTTTGGTAACATTTTATGAAAACCAGTTAGTGCCTCAGCTGTCTGTTTGGCTCTGAGTTAAGCTTATTAGGATCCTAATTCATATATAACAGCTTACCATCAATAGGCAGTAGTAAGGAGGTTATTGAGGGAAAACTCTCAGTAGCTCAGTAGCTGTTAAATATGGTTATGCAGAATAAGGCCCAGATCACTCAGGAAGTGTTTGGCGGGTTGCAAAACTCGAGGTGCACCACACTGCCTTCTTTTTTTTTTTTTTTTTAATTGAATGCCATTTGTAAAATAAAAAATGCTTGCTGCACCTTTTTTATTGTTGCCAGGCAACCACCCCATCACCTCCTTACACTAACCTTCCCATGTAATCAGTCTACCATTTTTTTTAATTTCACAGTGATTAGTATGTAGTTCCTGACATGTTGAGGCAGAGAGTACTGTCTGTAGCTCTGGTTGAGGGTGAGAGGCTGTCAGCAGATAAACACTGTCAGCAGATAAACAGAGATCTGTGTGGGTACATGAGACCCTAAAAAAGAGGGTGGGTCATGGGTAGTACCACCAGTTGGTCCAGGAGCTTCGCCTCCATGATGGACGTTTCCAGGCTTATTTTAGGATGACTCTACCTCTCCGCTACCGCCAGTTTTTCCTCCATTGTTCACCAACTGTAATCTTGTTGTTGTGACCACCACAGAAGGCCCGCCTCTCAAATCATCTGATTGGACAATGGGAAAAAAAAGATGACTAAATAAGAGATGACATGGAGTGCTTTTTCACTCTGAGTTGAAATTTTTTCAACTCCAGGAGTGCAGAGCGCTCCAGCAAAAAAGCCAGGGGCCTAGAGCACAGAAACAGGTGCAAAGCAACACAAAAACAGTGAGCAAAAAGATTCTTCTTCTTCTCGTTAAAAACAATCACAAAAAGCCCCCTCCAGCTGCTACTGTAAAACGCTTTCTGTGCGATTAGGGCCTAAGACATTGATAAGTGCTCTATAATGACTAATAAAGAGCCAGCATGGTACTTAGGTAATGCTAAGTATGTGTACCTTAATATAAAATGTTTCCCTATTTTGTATTGCAGTGGACAGGAGACAGATTTGATAATCATAGAGTTTCAGTGAGAAGCAAAGTTTTAGACAAGTAGTTTTAAGTACTTGCCAGATCATTAGCATAAAATTAATCATCTCTCACAGAGAACTTCAAGAAATTTAATTCTGATAGGACAGAAATGAAGTTATATAAAGATAAATTATACCCAAACTTAACCATGTCAAATTAAATCAGTCTGATACTGCAGGACTGTAGTTGGATGTTTAATACTTAAGTGATAATCTAATATAGCAGTTTGAGTGTTTCTCTGGGCTCATTTTTGGATCATTTCATCGATGATATATTTGAAGTAAAGATGCAACATTGTAATCAGCAAACTCAGGCTGATTTCAAATCAGTACTCCAACATAAACACCTCGTAGTCATCAGTGGCTCTTTGTTGCATGTTGCCAAAGAGAAAAATATTTAATCAACAGGAGCGCTTCGTGGAAAACAAGTACAAAAGAGGCAAACTGATATAAATAAAGGATGGCTTAGTGAAAGTGTAGAAATGGTAACATCAGTTTAATCAAGCTACAATTAAATAGGGGTGTGCCATATCATCTCGTTCATGATACTAGGGGTGTTATTTTTAATATCATAGGAAAAGTTCTCGTGATTTTTTGACTTGTTGACATTGTTATTACCGACTCTGCAGTGGTTTCAAAAAGAGGAGCAGCTTCAGTAGTGTGGAATAAACTGTGGCATCCTGAATGTTTTATGAACAGCCCCAGACTTCTCAGACTCTTTTAGTAACTTATCGCTCAGAGGCAGCTCTGGCAGCAGCACAGCGTCTCTCCCTCTCCTCTCTCGCCGCGTGCACACAGGAGTCAGTGTCATCAAGTGATTTTGTCAAAAACCTTTGGTAATGTAAACCTACGTGACGCTCACAGCTCAACGATAAACTCCATATAAGTGAATGTGTGATAGTTAGGTATCATAACAGCCTGTCACAGGTTACAGCGTGATGATTAGAGGAGACATGGCAGAGCAAAAAGGTCCAGGTGGAAAAAAAACTATTTTCTTAAATAAATTATATATTTTTGTCAGTTGTCATATTGTCAAGAATAATTTTAGGGCCACCCTATTATAAAAAGATATGGATTGATGGCCGAACAAGACATTCCACTGTGCCACGGCAACCCTTGTGATCAAACTATACATTTTAATCTAAAGGATCGATGGGTGGTCTGCCTACTGAAGACAGCTGCAACATATCTCAGTTTTTGTTTTTGTTTTTTTAGCCCTGTAGCTCCCACATCCTTTTAATACTTATGTTGTAGAGAAGTAGCTGGTGATATATGATATGATTTTACTGCAGGGATATCAATATCGGCTGTGGTGTGGGCCTGGGGGGATTAAAAACCCTGTAACATACACCAAAGTGCCAAATATTAGCTCGCCAAAAGAAGTCGTCTCAGGCATATTCCAGTATTTCTCTAAAAGGTTATGGGCTGGCTCGTTCTCTCTCCATTTCTTTATGTACTGCATCATCTGTGAGTCACAACTGATTTCTCAACACCGCTGATCTGATTCTGAAAAAGCCTCGGAAATGATTATCCTCACAAAATGACCCTGACATGAATATTGGTTGCACCAGTGACATATGATTGCCTTAGGAGGAGCTGCATTATTCTTGGTGGATGACATTTGTTGGTCTTTACAGAGCATTTTAGATATATAACAACATTAAAAAAAATCAAGGGCATGTTCAGAATCAGCTGGCACTCAAAGCATCTCTTTCTGATGAATTCAACGTTTACCTTCCAGCTGCTTTTACCCAAACAAAATGCTCTTTCCTTCTTGATATGATTATTTCAGATTACACAAATAGCTTTTAGTCACTGTAACGACACTGATTTAAAAAAATGGAGATAGCATTCTCTGCAAGCCCCCGTGAAGAGCTTACAGGACAATTGGATTTCAGGCTTAAAGCACAGCCCACACCTACCGTGAAGAGGAGAAATACACAGTAAGACACAAAAGCAACAAAAGAGCAGACATTTATAGAGGGAAGCATGACTGATACTTCATCGTTTACAGCCAAGAAATGTTTGAATTAGTCTTAAAGCTACAGTTTGACCTAAAGTAGGCTTCACAAAGGCCCAATTCCATTTGTTAAAGCCTACTTACCCCTACCTCTTGTTTTCGAGTGCCCCTTTGCCCCCTTGGAACAGAGTTAGAAGAGGTAGTGGTTGAAATCTTTCTCAATGAAGTTCTTAACTCACTCACACACCAATGGAAGCATCATCAGGAGCGATTTGGGGTTCAGTATCTTGCACCAGGATACTTTGACATGCAGGAGGAGCCAGGGATCGAACCTCTGATCTTCCAATTGGTGGACGACTCGCTCTACCTCTGAGCCACAGCTGTGGAAGCCGGAGTACACGGAGAAAACCCAGGCTGATAAGAGGAGAACATGCAAACTCCACACAGAAAGGGCTCCCCGACCCAGGGTTTGAACCCCCCACCCCAGGTTAGAACTGGGAACCCCCCTACTTTGAGGCAACAATGCTGAACACCACTGTAGAGATACCCCTGTGTACCATACCACCGTGTTGTAGCACTGTACCACGATTTCACAAGAACTCGTAGGGCCCTATTTAGATGGTCTAAAACGCGAAGTGCCAGGCATGCGGCGCATGGGTGTGTCCCAGTCACTTGCTAGTTAGACAGCGCATTTTTAGACTGTGCGCCATTTAGACTGTGCGCCATGGCGGAGAGTCTAAAAGGGTTGGACTTACTCTGTGAATTAGTCATGGGTCATTCAATAAGCCAATCAGAGTGTCACCTCTCATTCCCTTTAAAAGAGGTGCGATTGGAGCGCATGGCGGAGAGCTAGTTAGATGGCAGACCTACATAGGCATCATTTAGTATGGCAAAGTATGGCAGCTGCCATACCTTGGAATCGGGAGAAGAAAAAAGAGAGAGAGGTTCTGTAGTCATCTTACTTGTGTCATGGATGTATTAAAAGACGTGTGTGTGAAACAGTGCACTGTTTACTCCTGAGGCGCACTGGCTGGTTGTTTTCATTGTATTGCACTTAAATAGGTCAATAATATGCTCATCAGTGAATACGAGTGTTAGTGAATCAAACTGTTCGCCACTTCGCTCCTCCGCGAGTTATGAGTTATGTGAGTTATCTGTGTTGTAAAAGCATTTTGCTCTGCTGCTGTAGACAGCCTGTCTAAATGATGTCTTGAAGCCTGTCTGATTGTATGTGGGGTTTTTCTTCATGTCGGCATGTTAAGCGTGTATTTTTGGTCTCTGGAGACACTCCAGTAAATTCGCCTATACAGTATTGTACCAAAGTGGCCTTTGTTTTACTGTGTTTCATACACTGGACCCCTTGGTTATCTTCTAGAAATGAGCTTGTAATTCATTTATTTTCTTTATTTTCTGTGAAGTTAAACACATGACTAATGATGATTAAACATCCGCTCGCTGTCCGTGGTGCTGAAATGTGCACCGAAATAGGTCTGATGTCACTGCTCTCATCAAGTCGTGCATTACATGCAGACATGAGGTATTATGAATGTGAGAAACAGCTTCATGTCCTTTGAAACAGTTTTCAATAGCATAATATGTACTTCTGACAGGTCAAAGACCAAAGTGAAGTTTTATATAAGTTCATATTTTTGAAACTCCATCATCAGTAGCTCTGTGACGTCATGTCATATTGCCATACCTTAGCTTTTGCTGAAATGACGCCCAAGAGTGAGCGTTTTACAGCTGAGGAGACGGATCTCCTCGTGCGGGAGGTGTTGCCATGATTGGTCAGATAATTTCACAGTTTCATTTGTCATTACTACAAATTATGATGATCATTATTACTGCGATTAGATCATTCTGATTAATGACTGACCATTAAGACGTGTTTCTGATAAATATTTTAATGTGCACAATAATAACCTTTCACATTGTAATCATATTTTTATTTGTTATCTTTTTCATATGTGTGGCTGCTTCATGTGTGTCTGAGCAGAGTGCACGCGCGTTGTGCACCCGCCTAGAGACACATATTACTAACATGTTTAACAGCGAAATACTGCGCCGTTGACTTTAGACCGGGTTTTTGTTGGTCACTGGCGCATTTGCTTTTTACGTCATCTAACTAGCAACGCGCCATGACTGCGCCTGACCACTCCTCATTTTTAGACCAACACACCCAGAGAAGCGCAAGTTCATTTGCTAGTTAGACGACGAGGGCGCAGGGCGTGAAAATGACAACTGCGCCTGCATCTAAATAGCAATGACACTTGCGATATGGATTATGCACCCTCCGCTGTCTGCCTTAGACCATCTAAATAGGGCCCGTAAAGTGGAACCAATCGGTACATTTGCGAAGTTACTGTCAAAGGTGCATGCCATTGCCATAGTTAAAAGATGTGTCTAATCAACTCACACTCCATCAGAGTCTTCCCACAGAAGGTGACCTGGTTTGTCTGTAATACTTTAAGCCTTGTAGAGACCTATTTCACATAGACATCCATGACAGTGACCTGACCAGAGCCAGTAGGTGTTCATTTATGTGGCTAATAATCTCCCTCATTAAAAGGTAATGTCTTATCACTGTGGGACCTTAGGAGCAGCTCTGAACTTTGCGGTGGCCCATATTAGGCCCACGGGCCCCTGCAGGAGCCACAGACAGGGGGGGACAATGACAGTTAGAGGCCGAGCTTAATGACTCCTGGGATCTTTGCCAATAGTGCCGACATCAGTTCTCCTACCAGTTGCACTCAGACTCCAGTGATATACGAGCGACTGCAGGCAGCGTGCTCTTGCTTTAATGGGTCAGGGGATGCAGGCAGACTAGCTCTCCCTATGGGGCTACCACTGTGTGGGTCTATTTCTGGGTTGGCAGCTTGGTAACAAGCCCTGCTGGATAGGTTGATAAGTTTATTTGTCTCGTTACATTTTGCTGAATTGAGTCGTTTTCTATGTGGGTAATCTGGGTAATTCATTCGTTTCATTAAGCTGTTCTCTCTCCGTGTTTGATCACAGACAGCATCAGTAACAGTTTAATGACTTGACAGTAATTAATGCATGACTCAGCTTGAACTAATGTATGAATTAATGCATGGCACATCATACACTCATACACAGGAGACCCCACTCTAATTAATGACTAAGTGACTATTAGGTAATGTTTTGATTTCCCACATAAAAACAAATTATCCTGAACTGACTTTGTTTTAATACGCTGATAAACGTCTGAGCTCTAAACCTTTTATTAAGGTATTACTTAATAACAGGGAGGGCGAGGAAAGTTTATTTGTGAAGCAATAAGTCGATTCAAATGCTTTACATACAGTAAACCATAAAAAGTATGAAGGCAAATATAATAATAAAGAAAATATAAAGAGATACAACACTGATACTCAACCACTGATCCATGCCAACCACAGTTTTAATTAAAATCTAGGCAATGAAAAATAGAGTATTACTGTTGTATGCACAGATTTGTTTGCTTTCATCGACCTTGTACAAAGTCAAAGTAACAAATAATCATAAATAGCCCAGTGTAGAGCCACTTTGTTGTAACACATTTTAACAAATGTTTATTTAGACCTCTTAGTTGTGTTGATGTGCAAAGACTTAAATGGCTGTGTTTCCTTCATTATCAGTCTCAAAATGTTTTGCAGTTAGAGGCATTTTTTTTTTTTTTTGGTACAAAAACGGTTCTTTTGATGTGAAAGGTTGCCGACCCCTGTCCTAATTGAAGGTAATAATGATGAAAATACTGATTTTAGTTGGTTAAACCTGACAAGATAGACAAAAGCTAGTAAGCAGCATTTCAGAAAGAATGTTTTCTAAGGTACTTTGTGCATCACTGCCTCCACTATCACTGGTGTTACAGGAGACATAATTTGGGGGCATCTTTTATTCAGCTCTTAAAACAGAAATTAAGGAGATATATTCTTAATTTAGTTACTCAAAGCTAATTCAATAAAATTCAAGTAAACGACAAGTAAAAGTATTGATACCAATGGCTTATAGTGCATACTATTAGAGTTGGGAGCTTTTGTTGTGTGTTATCCTAACTTGCTCTCTTACCATGTTTTCTGACGTATGTCAAATAAAAGGGAAAATGTCATAAAATAATATGTACACATACACTTCACTGCCTTTCTGTCAGACAACCTGTTCCAGCAGGGAAGCCGTTAACAGCTTTAGTTCCCCATCTATACTCTTGTCAAAGTCACCAGAATCCACTGACAACAAAATATATTTTAGTCCACTAAACACAATAGCTGCTGGTCTACCAGCATCTACTGTATGTGATACACTGTCTATGGACAAGTACCCCATATAGCCCCACTTTAAAAAATCTGAACTATCCCTATAAAGGGGTCACTTTTTAATCTGTGGCAATAATCTGATATCCATCCATCTATATGTCTTTGCTGTAATCAATACCTGTTATAAGGATGATTGATTTTTATTCCTTCAAAGCTGGGATAGACATAATTCTTTTGTCATCATTAGGCAAAAATCCCATAAAAAAACTTTGAGCATATTGTAATTCAAGTGCCCTAAGAGAAAACTAGAATTGTCCACCTGCTCTTGGCTCTGTTTTCAGGCTTTAGAAAATCTAGCCTGTGATGGGAGACAATGACCAATCACAGGTCTGCTCAGAGAGAGGGCGTTTGTCTGACAGTAAACGCAATAAAACACATCAGAATCTACAAAGTGTTTCAGAGATGGAAAGAAAATGCTGGCAATAGTTTAGCCTTCCGCCAACCAGAGCCAAAGGCTCACAACCGTGGCTTTAAGTTCATGTTTATATAGCTAATGTTAGCTGCAGCCTCGAAAGACGGTGTGTTATCTCAAAGGGCTTTACAGGCCCACAAGTTTGCAAAACAGGAATTGACCCTTTGCTAAGCCCCGCCCCTTTTTGATGGTCCAACAAGCTGTTGGAGTAAGCATGGAGCCCACAATCATATTTGTGGGAAACTGAAAGAGTGATTCCAGAGAGAAGCAGACAGAGGGGTCTACAGTCTGTGTTTGAAGGATATATCCAGGATGTCAAACTGACTCAGCAGCAACAACAGGTTAAAAAGACAAAGATAGTTAGAAGCTAAAGCCGAACTATAGGCTACAGATCACAGTGTAAAAGTGAACCACCACATCACTGCTGATCGCCACACAAGACAATGAATATAAAGGGAAACTTTGCTGATATTGAA
>NC_065513.1:39505389-39627187 GCF_006386435.1 Epinephelus moara | reverse complement strand
TCTCCAGGTAACGAGTATCATTAATACACGACGTGCCCCAGGCACAACATTTAGCTCCAAATCCACAAAACCAGCCTGAAAATGAAGGAAATCTGAAACGACTGCATTAGAGTCAATGGAGCACAGCTGTGTTGTTGTCGGACCCAGGTCTGAGCCAACACGATGCTACGTTATGAGTGGCCAGTCTGCCTCTGGGGGCGGGACTTGTACAGGTTATCGTATGAAGTGCGTGCATATGTGTCGAGCTTGTCTGATGGGAGGGACTTAGGACAGAGAGGGCAGAGCTGCAGGAGGAGTGTGTACTTTTTTTGTTTGCCTTTTCCAGGAAACTTCCTACCTCAGCTTTAACTCCATTATTAAGCTTAGTTTGCCTTTTATTCATGAATCTGAAAGGGATTTTTTTCTACTCAAATGACAGTCGATGTTTTGATCAAAGGGTATTTTGCAACAATTTCAAAAATTTAATTTTTTCATGATTGATGTCTTACATTTGGTCTCAGACTGAACAACACACAGGCAGCAGCCGGTGATGTTATTTGTTTTTTTACCATCTGCTCAGCCACAATCTGTCTGTCTGTCTGTCTGTCTGTCTGTGTCTTTCATTTGCCGGAGCCTGTTTTACTATCTCTTCTTCTTTGTCTTCTCTCTCTGGTGCTGCTGTTCAGACCTCCAAAATCACACATTATTTCCCTTCTTTTGTTTTTCTGGTCTTTTATTGCTTTTTTTGTTTTTGCTTAAATGTTGAGCCAAGCCAATTTGAATGTACTTGTTGCCATGGCAATAAGGTGCTAACTAGTTTGTAAAACTTCCTTTCAGCATTTTCCTACCCACCCTCGTCTGTGTCTGTCTCCTCACTCCCCTCTCCTCTGCCTCATCCCTGAGTCCGTCTGTAAAAGATGCCGTCAAATCGATCTGTTCTTCCTCTCCTCTTGCTCTCCATAATTCATCACTGAGATCACGTCATCCACTGACAGTTTTAGTGACACTGTCTGTTATGTTGTACAGGTGTGTGGGTGTGTTTGTCTGCCACAGACTGTGTGTCTGTGCGCAAAAAGCAAGGAGACTACAGACATGTTAGAATCTCAAACCTCCCCTTATTCTTTGGGAGGAAGCTGTTGATGCTACAGTAAATTCTGCCGCCGGGAGCAAACATCACTCACCGGGTTCTTTTTGGTTGTTTTTACCATAAATTACTTTCCATGGGAATAGCTCCTGAACATTTACAGTGTGCTCCCTCTCAGCAGCCCCTTAGCCGTTACACACCTTCACACCTGAGAGCTCTCTAGTTGTCAGCTACAGTGCTGGTGAAGCTGCTGTGAATATCAAGTCAACTTTCAGCAGTATCTGAAACAAATCTGAGCAGCAACAGAAGTGTTCTTACAGTTCCTTAAGTGCTTCAATGAGCGATGCCTGCTTGTTAAAAGCTCTTTGATTCGCTTAGGTTCATGTGGAGTGTAAAATGTTTTATACATGAATGCCTGTGTTAATACCGAAACCTAGATTTGCTCTTTTGAAGTGACTCTTTCATCAGGGTGACTGCTTTTCTTTCTTGTCTGTGCCCATTTTGTATTTCTGTGACTTGCCTTCAATATGATTACACCTGTGTGGGAGACGAGGTGTTGAAGCGTTAGGTGTCAAATATGACTAAGCAGCTCAGCGCAATTTTGCTATACAGAGTTTAGGGAGTTCAGATTTGCACTTGTGCTGCCTGCAGTCAGAAACATATGCCATTAAATGCAATATGGTGGGTGCTGATTTGTGCAGGCAATGTGCTTTAACCTCAAAACTGTCTTTTTGTGGATTATATGTTGCACAATCTGATCTACAGTAACACTCTGATGAAAAATATAGAATGCAACTGGGTAACATTTTGTTTTACCCACAATGTCATTATTTCCTAGAAAGGAAGTGATACGTAATTGATCCAATTAACTGCTAGTGTAACCTAGAGAGTCTTTCAGTCAGTGCACAGCAGGTCAGCTGAACATATGTCCACAGGGAAGCAACATACAACACAATAATACATCGATATTTACTTGGGTTTAAATGGATATATGTCATTAAACTTATAGTGGCTCTCTGAACAGACTTCCTCTGGAAACAAAAACTACTTACAGACTCAACACAACTAACTTAACTGAAAGAACTGTCTCAGAACTTTTGCTTACTTTGAATTAAACCAACACAACTTGTTCTCTACAGGAAATCTCCATGGAGATTATGAAGAAATTACGCAACCTGTCAAATAAGGTGTTCATTTTCTTACATGTTTCTTTTGTCAGTGATTTTCATCTTAAATGAAGTGACTAGAATGGACACTGACTCTGTTTACATGCACAAACTGTTCTGTTCTCTATCATATATAGACGATCTCCCCGCCCAGTAGTTAAATCATAACTATGCAAATTATGCCCATAGTATGATAATAACCTCCTCACTCAGAGAACCAAGGTTACAGTGTAACCAAACAATTTTTATTCTTATTCCAGAAAAAGACAAAATTTCCACTAAGCCTTTTATGAAAGTGAATATTTCATAGATATTCCTGTTGGCATGCTCATTACATACTCCGATTAACGTTCCCTAATGTCGTTTATCACGTCAAAATGTGGAAAAGTGGAACGGCTGTCGCATGTGCCAAGATTTTCTCAAAGTTTTCAACCAGTGGCAGACGTGTTCGACATGCAGACACAGCCTCCGTCTTTCATTCCTTCAACCACTCTCTTGAAAAGGTTGGTGTTACGATATTTGCGAATATTCTCAAACCTGTTGACATCCAAGTCTGTCAAAATGTTTAAAAGGCTGGAGCCCATCCCAGCTGTTGTTGGGTGAGAGGCTGGGTACACCCTGGACAGGTCACCAGACTATCACAGGTATGACACATAAGCCCCTTTTACACTGCCAGATTTTCCGCGAATGTTGGGCCGTTTTGCCGGCAAGCTGCGAGCGTTTAGACACACAGAGCTGGATTAGCGAGTTGATCCGAGGTGCCCAATTTTCCCCCTCGTAGGGTAGTCATATTGGCGGAACCTTTTGGTTTAAAAAGAACAAGGCGCCCTTCCGCCACGGGAGGGGCTGTTGATGACTTGTGGGAGGAGCTGTTGATGACGCCGCATGTGCGACCCACTGGCGGTGGATAAACAGGAAACAGCTGATAGCAGGAATGAGCAGCTAGTAGCAAGAGGGAAACGCAAACCTGACAGACACTGTAAAGATGAGCAACCGGGGAGACAAGGAATTGTACATCCTCCTTGTCCTCGCAAACGAAGAGGACATTAACCGTCGAGTGACGGAAATGGTGAAGGACGGGACACCTTATGAGGGAATCACTGAAGGACTGACCAGCCGCGGCTTCCCTTGGAGTACGTCACTGTTTACGTCACACGCTGAGCTACACTGGAGTACGTCACTGTTTACGTCACACGCTGAGCTACACGTTTTGTTGCTTGCTCATGCCCCCCATTGCCCCGAAAAAGGCGCATTCTGTATAAACAAAAGTAGGTAGGCGGCATTTTGCTGCACTCCCCGATTTTGTTTTTATACTGCCAATGCTGAAAGAAGACTGATTGGGCTTTCCTGCAAATTTGCACAATTCCTATTTAGAATGGGCTAAAGAGACTAGACTCACAAGTCAGTCTTTAGACATTTTGCTTAACTAAAGACTGATGTCTTTCTCCCAGATTTTGTGTTTAGGTGGGCGGATACATTTTCAGAGTTTAAAAAAACTCCCTACGTTGCAGAACCAATAGTAAATCTGCAGGGCGGTCCTTCAGTGGCTCGCTGAACTCTTGTGCTCGTAAACATAGTCCGACTGCGTTAAAAGTTTTAAACAAAGTCGCTGTAAGTCCTTCATTTCCACAATCTTGTGGACTGAGCACACGTTTGATAAAACAGAGTTAAATCTCTCGGCATCAATTTTCAAGCTCTCTGTTTCCTTGCGGACGAGAAAAGGGGGAGCGCACATTTCCGGGAGGGCGTGTCCTTTTAAAAAATGCAAGAGGCGTTGCTTTGTTGCCGGCCGTTTTCTCCGTTGTGTTAAACACACTTTAGAAAGGAGTGTCCCCAGACTATCAGAAGGCGGAGATCTCTGATTGTCTGGTGGCGAGACTATAAAGAGACAGACAGCCATTCACACTGAACATTCACACCTATGGACAATTTAGAGTCACCAGTTAAGCCAGAGTACCCGTCGAAAACCCGCGCTGACACGAGGAGAACATAAAAACTGCAAACGACAACGCTGTCCACTGTACCACTGTGCTGCCCAGAAAATGCTTAGCAGAATATTAGCGTGCATTTAAACATATTCGCTGGCACAATCGTGCCACGATAGTCAAATTAATCCAATAGTTTGTCACCAACTTCTATTTGGCACTTGGACTTTTGCTATTGAAGTGTTAATTCCTGCTTTGGGCAACAGTTCCTGCAGGACCAGAGCAACACATTCTGTTTCCTCCTAAGATAATTTAATGTTGTCTGCCGGTTCCCACTTATTTAAGGTACCCTTATTTAGCTTGTGGCAGTTCTCCACCTGCTCCACATGGACGACTGAGACGCTTTGGTGCCGAAACCAGCAAATGGAGGGAAAAGACATGATTAGGTTGGACTCTCTGTCCTGCCTTGTTTACTGTGCTGCAGTGTCACAAAGTTCACAAATGTACCATCAAGCGGAGGTAGTGTTTGGCTGTGTCTGAGCACAACTGATTCAGTGAGTAATGTCTTGAGATTTGGATGATTGTAGGTAGAAGTTGCAGAGTGAGCACTTTGTCTGGGTCTGTCTGAAAGGACATGAAAAGCAATACTATAATACAAAAACAATGTAATACAGGCATTTTTTCAACTCACCAACAATAGATAAAGTAGTTTGTTGGACTGAAAACCCTCAAAATACCAAAAAAAAAGGCTACTGAAGGCTCATTAGATGGTGATGAAAACTGAGTTTCTAAGAATAATCTACCTGATTGCAGACTTAAATGCAAAAAAGATGAAATTCAGCTGGAATGATCATTTCTATTTTCTCCTTTAGGCTTTTTATCTTAACTCTGAGGTGAATCCTTCAGGCTTATAATATTAATTAATCCCAATTAAATTCATCACACGTCTGATAAATTGCCAGATATTTTATGATCATATAAATTGTGTCACAGCAGCAGAGGACAGGGATGTTCAGGGAATCACTGCAGTACACCTGAAGGGAGTAACCTGCCCCTCAGCGTGAGGGGAGCAGGAAACAAGGAGAATGGAGCCAATTACAATTATTACCGCTACTGTTCGTGAGTGTGTGTGTGAGTGTTAAAGGACAAGGAAGGCCTTGCTTTAGGGAAGGACAATGTGTTATTTTTTCAAAGGTCAAAACTGATTTCTTATCCTCTTGTCAGGCGTTTTTAGGTCAGGTGTGTGTTCAAAGAGTGAGGACAGATTTTGAAAGTCAGGACATTTTGTCTGCCCTTCATTTCTTCAAAAGCCTGTTTGAAGGTTAAGACTTTAGAGTTCAGGTAAAGGTTCAAAGGTTTGGATTAAGGATAAAGCTGGTGATATATGTTTTTCTAATGTCAGCAATGGTGTAAAAACACCAAAGCCTCACTGCCCTTCACTGCCCTGTCTGTGGCAGTCAGCCCCAAACCAGTTAGTTCCTACTGAAGTCGTTTAAAAATGAGAATTCACCTATCTGAGCCAGTGGATTGGTGTCAGGACTGATACTTAGTTACTGACCTTATGAGTGTGTGTACGGAGCTCTAAAACTTGCTAGTAGTTGAGCTTATGGTACTTGTTGTTACAGTCCCTAAGAGTGATCAACGCTTGCCTGGCATCTTGTGTCTTGCGTGGGAGAGGGATAATCCCTTCCTTGGGGTCATCAGGTGGGCACCCTCCTTTATTGGTGTTTCACTGATAGGCCCACGACACCTCCAGAGAGCTCAGCGGTGACACCTGGCGTCCCAGGTGTGCCTCCTCCGTTTTTACCCCTCATGTTGGACATCTCGCAGACTAGTTGGGGTCCCTTCTCTTCCTCCAAAGCCAATTGCTGCTTCGCTCAGCAGCTTCTGATAGTGACTTGATGGCTTGTCAGAAGACCTGTCCTCAGACCCCCATACTCTGCAGAAGCTTGGTTGATGATGTGGCTTCAAGTCCTCTACACCCAACCTTTACAGGGAGCATAAAAGATAAATTAAGAGATTTTTTCAGAGGTTTTGTTGACAATGAAAACAGAATATTACTATCCTTTTACGTTAAAGCACTGGTTCTCAAATTATGGTACGTGTACGACTTGTGGTACCCGAGCTCCCCCTACTGATATACATCTCTGAAATGTATATTCATTTCAGAGATGAATCTCTGAAATGTATATATTTTTAAATTGTAAATTAATTTAAATGTATATATTATGTTTTAAAAAAATACTTTAACTTTGAAATCCCTAGAATCTCATTTAGTTTTGCCTTTCCTGTGATGTTTTGGTTTGAAATCAGCCTGTTTTTTAGTTGCGTTCATCTGGGGATGCCAAACGGACGTAAAAACACCGCAAATGTGTCTCCAAACAAAAACCATTGCGAAAAAGAGGAGCAGATCAGGAGGAGAATATTTTCAGCAGCCCTGGAAAACCTTGAGGTGTATGAGAGTTGTGTGAAAGAGCTTAAGTGCCAGTTGTAGTGCTACTGACGGACGTGAAGGAAACACAGCTGATGGGAACACTGACAGATCCTAATGGTGCACAGTTGCCTATTGTAGCATAGCATGTTTAGTATAGGACGTCTTAAGCATATTCGAATATTTGGATGGATGTGTGTCCCCCAATATACAGTATATATATACTTTTTTTTTTTTTTTTTAATATAACACATATTTAACCAGGTAAGTCCAATTAAGATCAACAATCTCTTTTACAAGGGAGACCTGGCAGAGACAGCAACGCATAAAAAGTAACAGTCAAACAACCTCACAATAAAAACATAAGTAGACAGTAATATGATAAAATATTAGAACACCGACGCACAATGACAAGACCCAACCGACTCATTATCGCTGTACTCTAGAGAGCTTTAAAATCAGGTAGAGAGACCTTAAATCACTCATCCCCTGTTACACTGAATTTGTGAAGAAAGCTTTTCTTTTCTTGCATACCGCCTCTGTGAACAGGGAATCCAAAAACAAAAGAGAGAGAGAAAATTATAGATTGCTTGAAGTCACTGGGGACCACGTTGAACAACAGCAAAACTATATCAAAACATCTGTCTAACACAACTCATGCAGTATTATCCAAGTCTCATTTATCCAGACATGTGCTCAGTACTTCCCTAACACTTGCATTTTCGCTAAAACCTTACTATTTATAACATTTCTACAGAAGCAGTCTCAAGTATAGACGAGTAGCGCGCCCGGGGAAGCTCTTTTGAGCTCTGCTTAAAGGAAAGTGTGACTGGAGTTCAAACGTGTGATATAGTTTTGCTGTTGTTAAACGCCGCACCCCCATGACTTCAAATCATCAAGATATTTGATTTCTCTGTTTAACGTGGAGGCATGTGAGAACGCTTTCTTCATGAATTCAACATTAATACGAGGTGAGTAATTGATATATAAATGCTCATTTCATGGGTAAAGTATTCCTTTAAGGTTTGAGCTTTGTGGTGTAGTTGCGGAAGTTAGTGTTGGGGGATTTCTCCCTCCTTCTGCTTCATTTTCTGTCATCCAAAACCATCCGCGTCTCCTTGGTTTTTTAATTCTCATGACTCACAAAGCTATAGCACTCTGTTTGCATTGTTCCTGCCACCATGGGAAGCACAGATAGACAAACGAAACAAGAGTTGAAAGAGAGTCTTTCAGAGGTTGATTAGGATTTGGCAGTTTTTTAATGGTCCTTCATGCCAGGTAATGCTGGCTATTGTTCATACTTTCATCCAAAGATAAAAACAAAGGGAAACCCTTTCCAATTTACTAACAATGCACAAACTTATGTGCAGCCACGACTGTACTTTTACAAGAAAGTGATGGATTCAGTTATGACAGAAACTTTTCAGCTGTTACATAATCAGAGTGCACAGATGTAGGATTCACTGCTGTTGTTACCTATTAGATAAATGTGTGCAAATACAATTGTTTTGCAAACTAGTAAGTAACTTTTGCCAGTTTCCAGTAAGGCTGGAAACCCTGCTTCTCTTTCTTCCTCCCCCTCGCTCTTTCTGTCAGACAAACTCATTTTATCTCCTTAGTTTGTCAGCCATGTCGTGACTCCCCCTACGCCAGAGTACTCTCCCTCTCTCTCTCAATTTCTGTTTACTTTCTTGGCATGACATGGAAATACATTTGTGTTGCCAACACATATGAAAGAAAGTAGTGAATAAATTACAAAATAAGCAATGGGGATACCACTCCTGGCTGTAGCTCAGGTGGTAGAGCTGGTTGGCCGTTCATCATAGTGTGTTTTGATCCCCAGCTCCTGCTCACCATGTGTCTCCGTGGTTTTAAGCAAGACATTGAACAAAAACTGCTCCCAATGCACAGGCTCTGTATGTGAGTGTGCAAGCCACTAAACAGAAGCATCTTTTATATGATTATGATATAAAGAACTATAAAAGGTTAACAATTTCTTAACAAAGCTGCTTGCGTGTGTCCTTGATGTCTAACAGACATGTTGAGTGCATTTCCTCACTAATGAAACACTTGCAGATCATCATTTTTAGATATTTTTAATCATGTTTGCTTGCTAGCAGACTTCCTCCTCACTGCCTTTGCTAGTTGTTGTGTTTGTCCAAGAAACATTGGCACCACCAACTGTCAATAAATGGATTAATGAGGAGCTGAGGGCAGGAACATAGTGTATAAATAATGGGCGTAGCTACTGTGACTTGTGGACTGCCATTTTGAAGCCTCGAGTTTGGCATCTTGTTTTTTTGGGATCCAGAAGTGACCATAACTGGACAAGTGGGTGGGGCTGTGGTGATACCTCACAGATAAACTGTCACTTAAGCGGCCCCACCCTTAAATATGCATAACATTGGGCGCTAATAAAATGGAAACAAACAAACAAAAAAAATCACCCCCTTGCAGTTGTCATGAATGTTGAAATTAGAGAGAACAAAACTGTTTTTTGTACCAGGCTGTAAACATGTTTATTTCTGCTGTTAAGTTGGGCCTTTTACCACTGGGGTATATGGGGATTGACTCACTTTTGGAGCCAGTCTCAAGTGGCCATTTATGGAACTGCAGCTTTTGCACTTTTCGCACTGGCTTCATTTCTCAGCCTTGGTGGTTGCTGCTTGTGCAGCAAGTAAATCGCATTGCTCACGTTTTGCATGTGTGAACATTTTTAAAAGCATTGCTCCATAGTGCTTATAGTGGTTAAAACAGACAAAACACCAGAGAAGACATTCTTCAGGCACTCTCAGGCAGAACAAGGAAGAAGCTTTAAAGATTTAAGACAAAAATACGTAATTTATTTTGGCAAATTGTTTAAAAACCAACCTGTTTTCACTTAAAGGTAGAAATAGCCGTTGAATGACTATTATAAAAGTTTGCATCAGCTATTGACAGTATCAAAAATAGGGTTTGGTATAATGAAAATTTTGGATTAAAGCTGTCAATATATTTTGTATCATATCATTGGTAAAAACCTCTGAGATTGCCATGGGTAAGAGATCCAACATAAAGCCAATGTCATGACCCAAAAATCCCAGTGTGTCTAAACATTCAAACACAAACCTACTTGTGGAGCAATAAGAAAGCAAAAACAAACACACTAAAGCCCCTTTTACACTGCCAGATTTTCCACAAATGTTGGGCCGTTTTGCCGGCAAGCTGCGAGCGTTTAGACACACAGAGCCGGATTGGCGAGTTGATCCGAGGTGCCCAATTTTCCGCCTTGTAGGGTAGACATATTGGTGGAACTCTTTTAGTTTAAACAGACCGAGGCGGCCTTCCGCAACGGGAGGAGCTGTTGATGACTTGTGGGAGGAGCTGTTGATGATGCTGCACGTGCGACCCACTGGCGGTGGATAAACAGGAAACAGCTGATAGCAGGAATTAGCGAGCAGCTAGTAGCAAGAGGGAAATGCAAACCTGACAGACACTGTAAAGATGAGCAACTGGGGAGACAAGGAATTGCGCGCCCTCCTTGCCCTCGCAAACGAAGAGGACATTAACTGTCGAGTGACCGAAACGGTGAAGGACGGGACACCTTATGAGAGAATCGCCGAAGGACTGACCAGCTGCGGCTTCCCTCCCACGTCACTGGTTATGTCACACACTGAGCTACATGTTTTGTTACTTGCTCACGCCCCCCATTGCCCCGAAATAAGGCACATTCTGTATAAACAAAAGTAGGCAGGTGACATTTTGCTGCACTCCCCGATTTTGTTTTTATACTGCCAATGCTGAAAAAAGATTTTCCTGCAAATTTGCACAACTCCTATTTAAAAAGGGTTTAAGCCTACTACCCAGAGCCCGAAGCCACTGAACCTGTCTAGTGCCTGCATATAAGTTAACATTTGCACAGAGAAGCACAGGTGAGACTGCTCAGTTCAAATCAGGCGTATTCAGATGGCTCTTGATTGGTGGCCTAATGCACATGGAAAAACAGGGATCAGCTGGTGACAGGGGAACACTAGGGTGCAACCAGAGGTGGTTGATCTGGAAACGGAGCCCAAAGGGAGTTCCTTATAGTGGGGTGGGTGACGTGACGACTTGCATGAATGACAAGGGAAAAGACTGCATCACAGCAAACATGTCAACACAAAGCACAGTCACCTGACAACTTTAACAATCATCTAGTGCACTGGTTTTCAAACTATAGTACATGTGCCGCTGGCAGTCGTGGTTCATGGAGGACTCTCCAAAATATTTTTAAATATTACATAAATCAATGTAAATATATACAATACTATCAAAATACTACAAAATATCAATATAAAACCATTGAACTCTGAGATCTCTGAAATGTAATTTAAAATCAGTTTTGCCTTTCCTGTAATATTTTCGTTGCAATATCAGCCAGCTGTGTACTCAGGTTCATGAATGTAGCAGGTACGTATGCCGTTAATTGGCTGGGAGCTAAACTGAGCGGAGGCAGAGTGTGAACCACAGTAGAGACACGGGGAGCTTCTCTTAAAAAGACACATGCTCTCCTGAAAACATGTTCTTTGTGATTTTGTGGGGGTCTCTGCAATATTGACAGTATGATATTTTTTGCCATGCATTTCTTTTGCCCTGCGTGCTATTCCTGCCAACACCATTGAAACGTGATGGCGCAATATCATAAACTTCATTTTATCTTAAAGATTAGAAACATCCTCCATATATCAGATGTGCAAACATAAAGCAAGTTGGCCTACGTGCTTGCACCTATGACTGCTTCTTAGCAAACAACCTGCCCCCCGTAAAGAACCAAAAAGATAAGTTAGCTCCTCTGAAAGCCGTGGTATAGAGCGCATCCCAAGTCTCTTAAATTGTATCCATGTTTCCCTCACTCGCGACTTTTCATTGTGTCATAGTCCCTCCCACTAGGGATGCATGGAGAGACGCACGGAAACCGTTCGAGGAGAGAGGAAATGAGGAAATGTGTTTTTGGAGAAATGGACCTTTGTTTCCTCAGAAGCGTCACGTTAAGTGACACAGCTGGATCAGCTGTCAGTCAGCTTTAACAGCTGTTTGTGTTTGTGCTCACACTAATAAAGGCACACAGTTATCAGCGGCAGAGCAGCAGTATTTTCTCTCTGTTTAACAAACACCTGCACATAAATAATAACCTGCATTCTTTATTTATACTCTACTGCGCTCCACTCAGGGGCACAGAATGCGTTTATATTTTTTATTCATTATGTGCATCTGTATTTATTGATATTCAGATTGTGAATTCATTCTTTAATAACCCAGGATATGATTACGATGTCTTCTGAATACTAGAGATTATTTATTAGACTAAATGCTTTAGGGAAAATTGAAATTCTGTAACTCATCAAACCGATGCTCAGGAGTGATCAGCTTCACGTGTGACTGAATGGAAAGATATAAGTGATGTATAAAGTGTTTATTACTGATAGACAGCCTCTCTCTGACTTTAATTGTCTCTGTAATAAAAGCTAACGTGGGAAATAACAGATCTTGAAAAGAAAAATCATTCTAATAAATGAAAGTTGTTCGTGCTCCCGTTGTTGTTCAAACCTACAATTTAAACAGCTGTTTTCTAACCAGATGGTGAGCAGAAAACAAATAAAACGGGGCGTCGGTGGCTTAGTGGTAGAGCAGGCGCCCCATGTACAAGGCTGTTGCCGCAGTGGCCCGGGTTCGACTCCAGCCTGTGGCCCTTTGCTGCATGTCTCTCCCTCTCTCTCCCCCCTTCACACTCATCTGTCCTGTCAATTAAAGGCTTAAAAATGCCCAAAAAATATCTAAAAAGAAAAAGAAAACAAATAAAATATAAAACTTCGGAGTTAAATCTCTTAACTGTTCTCACTGTGGTATGAAACTCAGGTGTGATGAGTTGTATCAGATCATGGTATGAAACTCAGGTGTGATGAGTTGTATCAGATCAGTCCATCATGAACAGCGTCCATTTAATACAATATGGGGGCGTGTTGGGCGATAAAAGACTTCCATGAAGGCTGCTCTCGTGTGTACTTGCTCATCACTCCTCAGAGATCCCTCCTCCCTCCTAGCTCCTCGCTCCTCAGAGCAGAAAGAAGAGCTTTGGGACAGCCTTCAAAATGGCGCATCAGAACAAATCCTGGTTCAAGTGAGGAGTGAGGAAATGACAAATGAGAGACTTGGGATGAACCTGTTGTTGGCACACTGAGCAGGTGTAAAGTAAATTGTTTAAAAACATTGTAATCATGCAGATAAGGAGGAGAATATTTGGAGTGGCCCTGTTGAAACCGAAGTGGGCAACAATCAACCGAGTTCAAGTGCTGGTGACTACGTAATCCAAGATCAGTTTAATTTTATCCCGTAGACGTCAAGAGATTGTCATACATGCTTTTATTTCCTCTCCTTCTGAGCACTGTATCTCGCTCTACACATTTGAGTCCTGTAACTCCTACTTTAGCTTCTCGTCATTGGCTTCCAGTAAATTTTAGAATTGATTTTAAGATATATTGATAACTTTAGGGGTGTCCCCGACTAAGAATTTTCATAGTCGAATCTGATTTGACAGATTTTTCCTTTAGCCGACTAATCGTCGAATCATGTTGTTTTCTGCCTCATTGATTAATGAGCTCATTTGCGTCAGTTTCCGCTCCAGAGAAAAGAGCTAAAACACCCAAATAAACAAATTTAATTCTTCAGTTGGCATAATAAGATAATAATATTAAAAGTAAAAGGGTTATCATTTTATCTTTATCTTTATTCCTTTCACTTCATCAAGGTATGATGCTCTAGATGAGCGCAGACGCGCTGCAGTCTCATCCATGTCTTTAACAGGAGTCGTTTCTGACTCGTCAGAACTTGCCATTTCATTCACAAATAAACATCCAAAAACATCTTCAAAAGGTTTAGAAACAGTTTTCCTTCTTTCTGACTTCAAGTTACTTCATTAATCAACTCAGGTTCATATAAGTTCATCCACACGGACCGTGCGTCACCGCTCTCAATTGTTTGGCCACATCGGAAAAAAGCAGCCAAATAAAAAATCAGAGTCCATCAAGAAAACAACCAGCGGTGAAATTTGTTTCCAGACACTTCTGGTAAACGAATAATCCTTCGATAAATTTTGATTTGAGAGCACATACCTCCTCCCAAGTGTTTGTTTATGCGCTCTGCCACCGTAAATCATCACCACATGATTCCCAAGCCATTGGGACCATTGCTGCTCACCGCTCCCTCAGGGGATGGGTCAAATGTGGAGAACAAATTTCCTCGATGCTGCTCTGATGGTCCTGCAGCGCACTCACTCACCTCAGCTTATTTGGATCGAGCAACTGGGTGATTTATTCATGCGTAGTAATGATTATGCCTACTGATTAAACGCACGCGTCATTTTCAATTTTTTATTAACAGAAATTAGGCTGATGTTTGTATCAAAATAGGCTATATATCATGGATTACTAGAAAACAAATACATTCTATGTCAAATCAAGATGTTCAGCAGCAGTGAGCACCCCCATATAGTCAGAATGGTACGGTCTTGTTTCATAACCACATTTTGCGACGATTCGACAGCAAGACTGGCAGTTTAATCAGACTTCTCCGAATCGAATCACCGAATCATCGACTATTCGGGGTCACCCCTAGATAACTTTTAAGGTCTGTTTTGGACTAAGTACATCTCAGATCTTCTGACTCCGTATGTGCTGGCCGTAACCTGAGGTCTTTAGCCAAGGCTTTACCAGCCATTCCACACTTTGGGCTGAAAACCAAGGGTGACTGGGCCTTTTCTGGTCTCTGGAACGATCTCTGTGTGGACATCAGACTGGCGACTTCCTCATCCTCTTTAAGATCCCTCTTAAAAACACACATTTATAAATGTGCTTTCACAAGGTTTATGGCCTGAACACACTTTTATCTGTAATTCACTTATTTAAACCTTATTCAATCAGAAGAGACTCATTCTGGGAGTGAAGTCTTTGGTGATTAGACCCCATTGTGATGTCATATATTCCAGGAGGGTGGTAAAGACGTAGTAGATTGCAAGAATGCCAAAGCATTGATATATCAGGAGAATTTATAGTGTCTGACAAACAAGCAGTATCAGTTGACACACCTATAAGCTTTCCCTTACACATTAAAAGGTGATTCCTGTCACTTAAGCTGCTGTTTACTGTTATTCCGATAACCAGTTCTGGGAACAATTGCTTCTTTCCGCCTACTCAAATCTGTGTAATCATGTCAGGTCATCTACACTATATATTACCCCCTCAGTCACATCAGCATTCAACAGTAAATAATTTTCTTGCTGTGAATCTAGCTGAATAGCATAAGCCTGAGCTGCTTGTTTTTTAAGTTTAGTCGCAATGTTGGTACTTGGAAAGTCTAATAATCTCTGAGGTCGTACGTGGTATAAAAGTTTGAGAACCATGGATCTAGTGGTATCTTGTTTATCCATTCAGATTGTACAAATACAGTTGTGTCAGAAGATCTATCAGACATAATAACTAGATTATTTGTCATCTGCCTGTTATGCTTTGTAGCAGCATGTACCAAACCAAACTACCAGTCCTGCAGGGTTTCTCTCTTCTTTCAACACAAAAAGCTTTTAATCATCACCAAGGGTCGTAAAGTCAGAAACTGATTTTCCAAACTGAAATAAGCCCAGGCAGCTCTAATGGTCTCATATTTTGGAAATGTGCAGTGGAATTGTTTCTCCTCTTTCATATCTCTCTGTGACAAAACGCTCCTCTGTCTCTGCATCATTTTGGTCCCTCTGTTCTTCGCCATGGTGCTAGATTACACACACGTTCACACAGAGACACTCAGACGCATTCAGACACACACATAGGCTGCAAATAGCTCGTGCCTGTGTTTTCCTCACTGTCTGAACAAGTGTAAGAATCCAAGTAAAACCTCTTTGCTCATTCTTTTGTCTTTCCAACAGAGAGATCGTTTTGTGAAGCTTCTGGATCAACTGCACAACTCCCTGCGTATCGACCTCTCCATGTACAGAGTGAGTGTCTGCTCTCAGCTGCTTTTATTCTTGTCTTCACACACACACACACACAAACACACACAGATCTATGGGTTTAGTCCATCTCTCTGTCCCCATTCATTGACACAAAAATGACATGGTGGGTAAGTATAAGTCTGAATGCAGCGAGTCAACATAGACTATTAAATTATGATCTGTCTCACACCGTCTTCAGCAAATATCTTTCCACCTCCTGCTGTCATTTGGCTTCTTCATTTCCTCCAATATGCTCCGCTCAGCTACTCAAATGTTGTTTTTTTCTCTCTCTAAAGTTTATTCTGGGGTCACAGCAGGTTTTTCATGGAGTTTTGTCAGCTGAGTAAATTAGGAGCTCCATATGAAGAACATCACCAGGCAAACAGCCTCTATGATTGAAAAACAGACATCAGGTTTAGAATAAAAAGACCCTTACTGACCAAAAAAGAAGATTCAACTGGTTAATTGAGCTGTTTAACATGTGTGTTTATGTGTGTGTCTGCAGAACAACTTCCCAGCCAGCAGCAAGCCTCGCCTCCACGACCTCAAGTCAACAGTGGATCTTCTCACCAGCATCACCTTCTTCAGGATGAAGGTAGAAATAAAACATCAGCTCAGTAATCATTAAACATCAGATACATGCGACACTACTATACTACTACTTATTTAATGTTAATTTGGACTTTAGCATTGTGTGTTGGCGCGTTGACTTTTTAACAAATAGGTCTTGGAGGATTCTGAGTTAACAGGACACTGTCCAGTACGCGTTTTTCTTCCACTGGATCCCCTCAGGGATGTGCTCTTTCTCCTCTTATATCTGTTTATACATAGGTGAATGTCAGAGTAATCACGCATCTAGATTTCTCCTATATTACATGGATGACTCTGTTATTGTAAGTCTTCTTCATGGGTCAGAATGCGATCATGGCCCAGTACTGGATGAATTTGTTAATTGGTGTGATCAGGGTTTTCCCTGCCAACTAAGACAAAGGCGGGCCGCCTGGGTGATTTTGGCCATCGACTTGTTAAAGCGTGTGTGTGTGCATGGGGGGCGTTCACATGTAGCGCCTTTTGCGCGCACAAACCCATTACTTTCAATGTAGATGTGCGCCATGCACGCTCACAACCCAAAGCGACGCCGTAGCTGCACACATTCGGTGCGACACACTTGTTTTTTCGTCTGACGCACAGCTCCATTGACCTGCTTCTCTCTCTAGTGTTGTGTCAGATCCCGGTTCCCCCTCGGGCTGTGTCTCTCCTACTGTTTCCCACGGAGCTCTGCCCCGTTTGAAAGGCGAAGGAAGCCCGTATGTGGAAAGACGTCGCCTCCAAGATGTAGATTGTAACTCTTGTATTATAGAAGAGAAACACACATTTCAGGACCACTGACTTGTATCATCACAACGGACATGTCTTGCGATTTTCAGCCTCCTTTCATATTTAATAGAGGGGGGACAATACCTGACAGTAATATTCTCAGCTGTCAGGATGTGCCTGCTGTAAAGGGTAAATATAATCATAGAAGGCTGAAAATCACAGGACATGTCTGTTCTGATTATACAAGTCATCAGTGTAAAGCTCAAGCATGTGGAGGCCTCCTTTCATATTTAATAGAGGGGGGGGGGGGCATATCTAAAAGTACAGCTGTCAAGATGCCCCCCGCCACAGGCCTTTGCCACCTTGGTCTCGAAAAAACCCAGGGAACCAATGAGATGCCTTCCTGCTCCTTGTGTGGTCAGGGAGCTGGTGGAAGCAGTGCGTAGGCAACCGCATTTAACAACAGCTAAACTATATCAAAACATTGATTCGCAAACTTTCACACAACTCATGCAGTATAATACAGGTCTCATTTGTCCAGTCGTATGCTCAGCACTTCCCAAGCACACAGCCCTTTCCAACGGGGAACTGACCTTAAAGTAAAACTTATCTATACTCTCTTCAAAGCCAGACTCCATTGACAAAAACAGTGACCTCGCTGAACACAGGAGCTGCTGGTCTACTGCTGCCTTCATCAGTTAGTTTGTTAGTGTGATTGTGTGACTTTGGTGTTTTTAAGTCTTAGTTTGGATTAACTAAAGTCACACAATAACACCAACAAACTATAGATCGAGGAAGTGGTAAATCAGCAGCTCCCATGTTCAGCAAGGTAAAATTACTGTTTCTGTCAATGGAGTCTGGATTTGCATAGATAAGCTTTACTTTTAGTACAGTTCCCCGTCAGAAAGGGCTGTCTGTTTGGGAAGTACTGTGCATACAAGTATCAGGGCACTGTCTATTTTGATGTGAACACTGACGGTAAGAAGGCAAACCATCACCTATTCGTGGTCAAGTAGTGTTGTAAGATCACTGGTGTTACTTTTGCAACCTACAGCATCTGTATGAAGAGAGGGTCACCTCTAAAGCTCAGTCTGTTGTCTCAGACTCTCAGCATCCCCTCCATGTTGAGTTTCAGATGCTTCCATCAGTGTTACCGATCGTCCTTTGTCCCATCTGCTATCGCTTATCTTAACCAGCAGTGACCGTAATTGTCCATGATTTACCCCTGACAGTGTGTGATACTGGATACTGTGTGTTAAAAATTGTATGTATTGTCTGTTTTGTTGTACTCAGCTGTCTGCATCTCAAATTGCACAGAAAACATTTATTTTTTTAAATCTGGTTTTCCTAAGTTATTTTTTTAGTTTTAAAACTTATATATTTATTGCAGAACACGGGCACATGTATTTAAAGAATATCTAAAAATAAGAAAATCACACTCTCAACTCACACTCTTGTATTATATAACCTGGAGTTTCCACTCCACTGCCACTACAAAACGCCCAAAATTGGCAGTATCTTTTGCAGATTTTGGTCCTTGTGAAGACTTTTATCGGAGTAGAAATACAAGAGCAAACACACACACACACACACACACACACACACAGTTGAGCTGCAGGGTTGCAGGATTGATCGCAGCCTCTGACTAATGTCTCTCAGAGTGAGCCTGTGCTGTCGACATCAGGTCTGTTAGGGGAAGATTGATTTCACAGTGCAGGACAGAGGAAATGTCGTGGACCTCTGTGTGTGTGTGTGTGTGTGTGTGTGTGTGTGTGTGTGTGTGTGCTGATATTCATGTTTGTTTTCTCTTCCACTGTTTTGAATCTCACTTTTGGGCCACATTTGTCCAATTATTTCTGTTAATTTCTAAATTGCTGATATCGTGAAAACTATATAATTTCTTTTGCTGTGCTTTTTTCATTTTGACTTTTTCGGATCTCTGATTGTTGAGACACATTTTATGACCTTCAGGCTAAAAACAAATATGAAAAAACCTCATGTGCTGGTCACAGCTTCTTGCTTATTGTCAAAACAGTTTATATTCTAGATGACTTTAACAAAAACCTACGATAGTGTTTATATTTACCCAGCCTACAGCTTGAGAGTGCGTGAATATCTGTGTTTCTGTGCAACTTATGTCTACCTTCTCCGCTCTTGTGCAGGTCCTGGAGCTGCAGAATCCTCCCAGAGCCGCCAACGTGGTGCGGGACTGCGTCAAGGCCTGCCTGAACTCCACCTACGAGTACATCTTCAACAACTGTCTCGAGCTCTTCAACCGCCAGTTCCAGCCCGCTGTACCACCAGTGAGTTGCTCAGCATCGACATGTTTTGAGCCTCTACAGTAGATGCTCTGAGGAAATGGGCCATCACAAATCTGATGCATGGGAATTTAATAATGTAATAGTAGCTGATTCCCATTTGACAGTTTACCTTTTTGCTGGTCAGAGGTTGGAGACTGCTACAGAAAAACCTGATAGGAATACTAAAGGTGTTGTGGTGACAGTATCTCCATAACGTCTTGCACTGAGAGCCGTGGCTTGATTCTGCCTCAACAGTAGTATTGTAAATATTGCAATGAGGCTGTCGTCAACTTCAGTAACGTGTGTGTGAGTTTTTAAATCCAGTGCCAACATCTTCATACACTATACTCTGTACTGTAGTGTACTCTGTCACACCTTTTCCACAGTTGGATATTCAACTCTGCTTATCTACAGGTTTGCAAACTATAAGCTTCATTTTAGAGTACATAAATCCAGTAACAACAGGATCTGTATCTCACCCCATGTGCACTGAATTTGTCAAGAAAACACTGTTTTTCTCGCATGTGTCCAGTGAACAGAACAGAGAAAATTCTTAATGAATTTAAAGTGCAGTTCAGACCAAAGATTTACAATGAGATGAGTTGAAACAGGCAACTACTTCCAATGCACCGTTCTGCAACGTTCTAAAAACCTGCTGGTTCACACCAATGCAACTAGATGAGACGGTGTATTGTCTCTATGCAACAAATTTCTGTACTTCCATTCTGATTTGCAGCTTTTCAGGCTTATTTTGTGGCTGAATATAATTTGTAGCTTCTTAAAATATGAGTTTAGTGATAGTGAGATACTGGCTACAGCTGCATTTGTAGTGGTGATGAAACAGCGAAAAACTGAAGCAAAATGAGCATCAGAAGGACTGTATTCATAATCAATACGCCACAATAATATAAATAACCAGTCAATGAGAATATATGTGTGTGTGGGCGGGGCATAAGCACATACAGCAAGCAGCAGCGACCCATCGTCCTACACCAGCACACCATGAGGACGGAAACAGAGAGCTCAGCAAGGACGGAGCACCTTCTGCAGCTAGCGAACATGCCGTTTGCGGTCATTTTCACTTGACCAGCAGACTTCACTGCAAGCCCATTGGCTGTAGAAACAGGTGACGAGCTTTACATTCTAAAATTAGCCACGGCAGTTTGACCAGCAGAGTTGCAGGTGACACCATCTGAACTAGACCAAGAAATCGTAGGTGACCGCATTTAACAACAGCTAAACTGTATCAAAACATCCATTCACAAGCATTCACACTACTCATGCAGTATAATACAGGTCTCATTTGTCCAGTCGTATGCTCAGTACTTCCCAAACACACAGCCCTTTCCATTGGGGAACTGAACTGAAAGTAAAACTTATCTATACTCTCCTCAAAGCCAGACTCCATTGACAAAAACAGTAATTTTACCTCGCTGAACACAGGAGCTGCTGTGGTGTTAGGTGTTATTTCGGATTCATTTAAGTCACACAATAACACAAACAAACTATACATAGAGAAAGTGGTAAATCAGCAGCTCCTGTGTTCAGCAAGGCAAAATTACTGTTTTTGTCAATGGAGTCTGGCTTTGAGGAGACCATAGTTCCAGACAGGTCTGTCTGTTTGGGAAGTACTATGCATACGACTGGATAAATGACACTTGGATCATACTGCACGAGTTGTGTGAGAGTTTGTGAATAGATGTTTTGATATAATTTTGCTGTTGTTAAACGTGGACACCTATGACTTCAATTCACCAAACGGTTTTTCTGTTTTCCGCTTCTTCATTAACCCCGAAGGTCTGTGAGAAAAATAGAGTTTTCTTCATGGATTCGATAAACCACAGGGCAAGTAAATTATGTACAAATGGTCGTTTGCGGGATGAAGTATTCTTTTAATCTCAGTCCATACAGCATATGCTGGCTTTGCCTTAATTGATGCACTTATTAACTGAGGCTCCATCAGCCGAAGAATTTTCTCCAGAACAGTGAAGATTTTTCACCGTGCTCGGAAAGATTCATATCTTACTTAATGTGTCTGAACTCATTTAACCAGCCTGTGTTTAGTATAAATTAACAATACTTTGCATGGTAATCAAGAAAAGGCTCCTTTTTTTTAGCTTCATAGAATGTGCAGCACTTTGTCACACAAACATGGAGCCAGAATCTTTGAAAACAAATCAGTGTAGTGAAGAAATAATATTGTAATTATTGTCATAAATTATTCACCGCAGATGATTTATTGAAAATACAGCTTCTGAGCACTAAAACTTGTTTTAGTTCTGCTTGCCACTTGTTTCACAACGGCATGCGTTCATTTTGCAAATACTGGACATTCAGCTTCTCCTAGGTGTGAAGAACTTAAACGCATCACAAACACATCTCCTGTCTTTTTCTGTCTTCCAGCCTCAGCCAGAGAAGAAGAAGAAGAAGAAAAAAGAAAAAGCAGAAGGAGAGGAAGGGGAGGAGGATGATGAGGAGGAGGAGGAAGAGGAAGAAGAAGAAGAGGAAGAGGAGAAGAAAGAGGAGAGCCAGCAGGAGGAGCAGGGCCCGAGCATCCAGAATCTGGACTTTTGGCCTAAACTCATCACGCTCATCGTCTCCATTATTGAGGAGGACAAGAACTCCTACACACCCATTATTAACCAGTCAGTGCTCCCTTTTATTGCCTGTTATTTGGCATATTGTAGCTCTGAGATGAGCAGAGTTGACAGTCAAAATTTGCGTTTATTTCCATTATGTCATAGTTTATAACTGGGGAAATTAATGGAATGACATGCAGCTATTTATTGCTCACAATATGTTGAATTTGCTGTAAATTACAGCAGCTTGTTGAGAGAAATTGTTCACAGCAGTCTCCTGTTGCCACATACAAGAAGTACAAGTTGGATTATTTAATGTATACTGCGATAATAGTATCAGTAACATTGTTAACACTGTGCTACATTACAGAGGAATATAAAACCGTACTAATGAACCTTCATTAATATAGGCCTATATTTTATCTACAAGTGCACGTCACACACTGAGCGAGCCGCCTGTTAATGACGCTGTGGGCTAATGGGCATGTAGCTACTTCCATGTTTCAGATGATACGTCATGTTTGTAGTCGACCAATGAAGATGAGTTTACATATCACCTTGGGTTCGTCCTTCACCTTCTCAAAATGATCCCACACTTTGGATTTCCTGCCCGACATGTTATTAACTAGCCTGTGGAATAACTGCAGGTACCAGCCCTGGAAATCTGAGTCTGAGCTTCAGCCTATTTACCTGAAATCCTGAGTGCAGAGCTGATCTTCTTCCAGGAGCTGTTTTTAAGTGTGTCGTGCCTGCCCTATCGTCTGTGGGACAGATGTAAAGCTCTGGGTAGCCCTGCACTAACATGATCAACTCTTCTGTGTTTATCAGACTGAATATTTACAGAAGAAGGGAAAGATATCTTTTGGCTGTGATTGGTTTGTAACTTGACTCCTGTCTGACTGCTGAGCATGGCCTCTTCCTGTGTCTGTCCTTTCAAATTAAATTCCCACATGGTCCAGTCATAAGCAACTAAGCGACCAGTGAAATAATGCTCAAACTTTCTGGCCGACTAACGTTTGGTCGACTATTAGGAGGCAGCCCTGATGTGGGCAGTGGTTTCTGCAGTTTATTTGGATGATTTAAATTCAAACTTAAATCTAAAAATCTTTGAAATTGTTGCTGTTTTTAAAACTTTTAAACATGTTATTTGGATTTTTCATTCATTCATCTTCTAACCGCTTCATCCTCTTGAGGGTCGCGGGTGGGGCTGGAGCCTATCCCAGCTGACATTGGGTGAGAGGCAGGGTACACCCTGGACAGGTCACCAGACTATCACAGGGCTGACACATAGAGACAGACAACCATTCACACTCACATTCACACCTACGGACAGTTTAGAGTCATCAATTAACCTGCATGTCTTTGGACTGTGGGAGGAAGCCGGAGTGCCCGGAGAGAACCCACGCTGACACGGGGAGAACATGCAAACTCCGCACAGAAGGGCTCCCACACCCGGGATCGAACCGGCAACCCTCTTGCTGTGAGGCGACAGTGCTAACCACCACATCACCGTGCTGCCCTTATTTGGATTTTTATGACAGAAAAATAAATTTGCCAGCAGCACTTTATTTAAATTTGTTCCTGCAAGCTGTTTCTTTTTAATGAGTCAGTGCAAGTAAAGTAAGCTGATAAAATATTAGCTCGCAAAATATCAATCTCAGTTTGAGTCTCTTAGTTTGAAGCTGTAAAGGTCTGAGACAACCCCAGGCTACTGTGTGTGCTTGTGTGTCTTCTGATTGATTGCAAGCTTGTATATATATATATATCCAGCTTGCTTAAGGATGCTCTCACCAGCAGACTAACTAATAGTTTGTCTGACCTCTTTCTCCATTTCAGGTTTCCTCAGGAACTCGATGTGGGTAAAGTCAGCGCGGAGGTCATTTGGAGGCTTTTTGCTCAGGACATGAAATATGCTCTGGAGGGTAAGACTGTGTGTGTCCTTATACAGCGTGTGTGTGTTTGTGTGTGTGTGTGTGTAAGAGAAGAAGTAACAACTTGCCGCCATTTCTTCCCCTCTACATTCACACTTTCTTTCTCTCACTCCATCAACTTCTCTTTGCCGTCGTCTCTTCCAGTTCTGCATAAAGTCAATCACTACCGCTGGAACAACGGTGAGGTTATAGACAAACATGATGTAGCTGATGAAAGACACAGTCAGAAGTCAAAGCTATTTGCTGCCTTTAAATGGAACTCATTCACTTGAGGTCATGGGAAGTTGTGTACACGTTATGCTTGGCATTCAAGTTGTTACGTTAACAGAACAACACAGCATTGTGGTCATCTGTTGGCATCTAGAAGCCACCAAAGCTAACAATTTAGCAAGGTGGCGAGCGCATAGCACATAGGAGAAGTTTACATCAATGCTTGCCTTTCCATGCCTCAGCGAAAAGACAAAAGACAGTTGCAGGAAAAAAAGTCTCTTCAGCCAAAAGCGCACTGCAGACAGCCTCAAACACATTTTCACTCCGACCTCGTCACATAACAACATTTGGTCAAGGACCTTCTCTGTCCAGATTCGACGTGAAAGGTACCCCGTATGTTCTAAAAAATACACTTTCGTTTTCACAGGAAATTTACAGTTTCTTTCAAAATAAATGTCGGTACAACACCGCAAATTGACTTTTTTTTTCCTTCAACAACAGACGCACATGGTTAAGTTTATCCAACAAAACACATGGTTGGGTTTAGGAAAAAAGAACAGGGTTTGGCTTCATGATTTTACGGAACACGAACATAAACGTAAAAGTCGGTGTTTGTTGGACCCATCCACAAACCCTCCCGCCCACTCCACTCGGACTTTCACCGCCGTAACTTTTGTTCTTGTCCTGCTGCATCTCCTCCTGACGGTGCCGGGCAATGTGAAACTATAGCCCCTTTTACACTGCCAGATTTTCAGCAAATGTTGGGCCATTTTGCCAGCAAGCTGCAAGCGTTTAGACACACAGAGCCGGATTGGCGAGTTGATCCGAGGTGCCCAATTTTCCGTCTTGTAGGGTAGACATTTTGGCGGAACCTTTTTGGTTTAAAAAAAAAAAACGAGGCACCCTTCCGCTGCGGGAGGAGCGGTTGATGACGCCGCACATGCGACCCACTGGCAGTGGACTAACAGGAAACAGCTGATAGCAGGAATGAGCAGCTAGTAGCAAGAGGGAAACGCAAACCTGACAGACACTGTAAAGATGAGCAACTGGGGAAACAAAGAATTGCGCGCCCTCCTTGCCCTCACAAACGAAGAGGCCATTAACTGCCAAATGACGGGGACGGTGAAGGACGGGCCGACTTATGAGAGAATCGCCGAAGGACTGACCAGCCGCGGCTTCCCTCCCACGTCACTGTTTACGTCACACGCTGAGCTACACGTTTTGTTACTTGCTCACACCCCCATTGCCCCGAAAAAGGCACAATCTGTATAAACAAAAGTAGGCAGGCAGCATTTTGCCGCACTCCCCGATTTTGTTTTTATACTGCCAATGCTCAAAAAAGACTGATTGGGCTTTCCTGCAAATTTGCACAACTCCTATTTAAAAAGGGCTTATAATAGCGACCAGCCACTTATCATGGCGATGTTAAAGGACGTCCTTTTTTGTTGGTGTCTAACGCTGCAATTTTTGAAAGCCTGAAAACAGCCAAGAGCAGGTAGGGACAGGCTCCAGCCCCCCTGTGACCCTGTGTGAGGATGAGCAGTTATGGATAATGAATCAATGAATCAGTGTTTACAGAACAATCTCAGAACTGAGCTAGGAGATAGGAGAAGGAGATTGAACACAGTTACCTAAATGAGGATTCCACTTTGCAATGTTGGCACGTTACTCAGATGATACTCACGTTCACCAAAAAGGTACATTATCTGTATCACTTACAGTCGCTGTGACTCCAGGTCCTGTGAGTCATGATGGAAGCAGATACAACAGTTTCTAACAGTGTGAGAAACAGATAGTGTTGTGTCTATAACAAGATTGATTCCCCCTCGAGCTCTCCACATTATACTGTAAGATATACTTTCGAGATAACTGCACAGACAGCTGTTTCAACTTAGTGAGCCATTTGAAACCTGCTTAGCCAGTCAATATTCTGACTTCTCACTGTGTCTCATATTAGACTTGTAGAAGTTGTAGAAACTATCCTGAAACATTGTTTGGCACTCTGAGGCCTGTGAGACTGAGTTTTGTAGCTGAGTCAGCACTCTGTCAACAAGTTTTTTTTCAAGATGTTTTCTGACTGATTTGATCGCTGACAAGTCCTTCAGGAGACCCTTTTTTAGACTTTTTTCCCCCTGTGTCTAGACAGACTACCCTCCAACTCCACTAGTACTGTGTTTTAATATAATGTTTTTCCACTCTCATCTCTGTCATTTCTTTATCAAACTTGCTCCTCTCTTTTCCTTGAACTCTCATTGGTTTGTTTTGTAATTCTGTTGCCATCTCAGCTCCCTCCACATTTCGCATCCGCAAAGTTGATTTCGAAGCTGGTAAGATGCGTGTGTATGTGTGTATGTGTATTTGTTATTAGTCATCTTTAGCAGAGATTCCCAACCTGTTTTGCACCTTGGACCATTTTTTATATCAACAATGAGAGTCAGTGTGACTCCCAAACATAATTTTTCTCCACAGCCTATCAGTGGCCAGCAAACTGAAAAATAGAGTTATAACACAAGGTCTTCCTTGAGTCCTTTTTTGGGGGGTTAAATACCTGTTCACAAATCATGTAACTTTTGGTTTTGGCATGTTCTGTTTCTTTACTTATCTCACCTCTATAGCGGGCCCCATGGATGAGTCCTAAAACATGGAAATGAGTCAGCATTTTAGCACTCACGATTCCCTTGTCTCAAAGTCAGTGGGTTTTTGAATAGGAATTTGGTTAGATACCTGAAATAAGGTCTGTAGTTAACACAAGCTTTAGAGACCTTCATGTTTTGCTCATGACATAAAACACGTCAGTAAATACCCCACTCATGAATTTTGAAGCTCTTTTGTGTCTTAAAAGGTTGTTGCTAACAAGAGCCAAATGAGAATACAGAACATCATCATGCCGAGCACCGCTTTACAGCCAAGCTGTGGCGGCCTCGTTAAGTCATGCGACCGTGGTGTAGTTCCTTTATGGTCTAACGTTAGCTTTTTACCTCTGGCACTTGCATTTAGGCTTCAAAAATCATAAAAGTGGCGTTCATTTGTGAAGATTATCTTACTGAGCAAAATAAGTATCATAAACGTTTGTTTGCCCTACAGCTTATTTTTTTTGCCATTATCCAAAATCCAACTGAAAAATCCTGTTGGCTTATTGATGAGGGAACTTCCGTGTTAGCCTACAGAAAAACATAATCCCTGGAGCACTCTGTCAGAGAGACAAGAGTGTGCAAAAATGTGCGAGCAAGGAAACTAAACTAAAAAATACTGTCTTTATGTAATTGTAGCTGCTTACAAAATATATTTTAAAAAGCACAAAAAGCAGGTTTTATGTACTGCTCAGTGCTGGAAGGTGCCGATAACAGATTGGTTACCTTGCTTACTGATGACCCACTTTACTTGAGAATCAGTATGTTGATGTTTATGGCGTGAAGTTCAAGGTAATTAGCGCAAAAAGTGTCCCCTAAAGCTGCGGTAGGCCGAAATCTGGAGAAGGCAAAAAAAGGTAGCCAAGCATTCCCCATACATTGACTTATTTAATCCTAAACCATTGAAGAGTTGCGCGTAGCACATTCAGCCTTTCCTTTCCCTTACTCTCTCTGTTTATCAGACCACAAATGAGGCCCCGTTTATACGACAATGATTTCAACTGGAAACTGTAAACTTTAGTTGCGTTTTGGCCGATCGTTTACACGACGGCGGTGTTTTGGGTGTCTGAAAACACAACGTTTTGAAAACAGGTTCCAGAGTGCAACTTTTTGGAAACGGCAGCATCTCCATTGTTATGTAAACTTGCAATATGCAGTTCCGTGCGCATTACGGTTTCAGTCACTAGGCATGCCGACTGTCACAACAACAATGCCGAGCTCTGTTTGTGCTGCTCACCCTGTTGATTTGAAGTGAAGTGTAGATCTGTTACTGTAGCAACTCCACCTCGTCGTCCATCCAGACAAAGTTATCTGTGCATGCTTTCGCCATTGTGTCTTCTTTGTTTTGGTTTGTAATCACCGCGTTGTAGAGGAAGGCGCTTCAGCGCAGGCGCAGGGTGTCATGCCGTGGTGTTGCTTTGCAAATTTACACTGCCACCCATTGGCCTGGCGTGCATACTACAGCGTTTCCAGTAGATTTTGCGGCTCTGTGTGAACGGGGATCGTTTCAATAACGTCGTCATATAAACGCTGAAGTTTTTTAAAATGCAAAGGACAGACTTTTCCATTTTAGAGAAACCGTTGAGACGCCTGAGACAAGAATTAGCTAGCTAGTCACCCCATGGCCCCTCCGCCTCACTCCCTTCCTTTGTGGACAGCTTCAGTAGCAGGAGAGTGGGCAACAGCTACAGATATGGACCTCCGGTCAGCAGCGTTAGCGGCTGAAATTAGACCAGCACAGTCTGTATTTGTAGAACAACCAATAGCATTTCCTGCTATCTGAAATTACCTGTGATTGGCCAAAACCTCCCGTCACGGACTAGATTTTCTAAAGCCTGAAGACAGCCAAGAGGAGGTACAGAGGTCTAGTCTTCTCTCAGAGCACTTAAACTACAGTATGTTCAAAGTTTATCATTTTTACCCAATGAAGCCAAGATAAAAATGCCTACCCAGCTCTAAGGGACATTATTATTAAGGATTTGTATTTCGCTTTTGCTTGCATATGTTTCCTCACAGTCCGTAAGCAAATGAAAGGGTTGGGAACATCTGATCTGTAGGAAAGGAAATGCCACCTTTGCAGTATTTGACATTGTTTATAATTATTTGTTGTTAGACATCCTTAGACATGTAGAAATAGACATTAGCCTCCTTATTGTATAGGTTACACATTTGTTGACATCTTTTCTCTCTTACTGCCATTCCCTGACAAAGGATCACTCTAGATCTACAGAAATATTTTGATGAAAGTACTGTAGTACCTCGATGCGCTGTGCCACCGACTCCTCCACTTTATACTACTGTTTGTTTGTAATGCTGGAGCTGTTCCATAACTGGAGCCCAAAATGAAATCAGTGTGGAGACTTGGACTCCAGGATTGGTCACCTCGCTCTCATTCCTCCATTCCTTTGTTTGTTTGTTGGTTCATGTGACACAAACAACACTGATTGGATTTTGATGAAAGCTGCAGTGAAGAATTTCACCACTGTGTCGAAGCATTTCTGAAATTACGACTGGCCCAAATCACTGTGTGACTGTACTGCAGGATTATTTGTCCGACTCTGACAAGTTATTTTTTTATGTTGTTGTTCCCTGTGATGAATTCAAGGGGACAGACTATGGATGGAGCTCTCTTTGTTCAATGTTTCTTTGTCCATCCATCTGTTACCCTTGAGATATTTTGTAATGCTACCAAGAAAATAATTAAAACTTTGAGGAGTAATGTATCTCAGACCTGTGGTGTGCTGAAGCCTCTGATCAGAGTGGAAATCGGATCTGATATAGATGGATATGCTTATAATTACTGACTCTAATCATCATCTCACTACCTTTCACAGAAAATGTGAAAAACCCATGAGAACACACAAACTTTCAAAGTGTTAAAAATCTCCACCAAGACACTGTAAACTGACTGCTACTGCTGCAGCACACCTCGAGAGATAAATCTGGTGTTTATGTCTCTGTGTTTGTGTGTGTGTGTGTTGATGTCGTTTCTGCAGAACACGAGAAGCATAAACTCTGTAAGACTGCTGACTACATGAACCTGCACTTCAAGGTCAAGTGGCTTTATAACGAGTATGTTAAGGACCTGCCCGCCTTCTCTGACACTGTGCCTGAGTACCCTGCGTAAGAGACTCATACACACACAAACACACACAGTCTTTCTCACTCATTATCTCACTCTTTCCCTGGCTCCTCCAGACAAAACGCAGCTCATCTTGATTCATCATTTCTGCCTTTCTATTGAGATTTTGTCTGTTTTTATATGCACAATAATTGACACACACATCCACACACTCAAAGCTCTCCTCGCTGGGTTTTGACGATAAAAATGTGGACAACAGAGTAATGATTATGATGACAACTTTATTGATACAGCAGCTTTCAAAACAAAATTATGATGTGATTTACATTAATAAAACATAGTCAATGGTAACAATGAGACAGGAAAAATATTAAAAGAACAAACATTTTACAAATTCAGTAAGATAAAATAAAACAAACAAATTAAATGAAACAAGTAAGACATGAGAAACATTTTTTTTAAGATATGTTTTGTAGAAGGGGATTTAAAAGATGTTTCTGAATCTGCAAGCTTTAGAACTAAACAAAACATTTAGTTTGTACTCTTCAAAACGACACTACTTTCATTTGACTAAACAGAATCAGAGCCAGTAGGTTTTTCTCATGTTTTGTGTGTCAACTTCATGCTTCATCAAAGACAGATAATGACAGATTTTTTTTTGTTGTTACAGGTGGTTCCTTCAGTTTGTCCTGGCCTGGCTGGCTGAAAACGAGGAGGTGTCGATGGAGTTCATGCACGGGGCGCTGGAGAGAGACAAGAGGGAAGGGGTGAGTAAAAAAGAGACTAAAATATGGTCCGAAAATTATTCTGTGAAGGTTTTCAGCTCGGCATACGTCTATCCTTCCTTATCCATTAGTTAGGGCTCAGATATTTTTTTGTTCAGTTTAAAAAATGTATTTTAAAGATTTTTTGTGCTCTCGTTTGCACTATTTTCAAAAAGGATAACAAATCAATAACACAAAAATCCAAATGAAAATTAGGTTTTAGAAAATGCTACCGGTAGCACAGACTGTAGTCGAACAACTTAATGGGTGTCTGTGAGATAAACTGTTTTCATCCTGCAGCTCTGTCACTGATTACACCACAGTTTTCAATTATTTATGTTTATTTCTGTGCTAGCAAACTACACAATGTCATTATTGCAATCAGGAGAGACAGAAGAATGAAGTAAAGATAATATTTGTTAAAAAATATGAGTGTACAAATTAACAGCTGATTTGTGCTGATTGAGATTTAACAGAAGTCTTTGGTGATGGAGGGAAGATAAATCCCCCCATGGAGTCCAGACACTGGTGGTGGTGGTGGCTGCTGACTCTGAGGCTGCTGACTGCAGAGGCTGATGAGGCCAATGAATCTGTAAAGACTAGGTGGTGATGGGGAGGTGGAGGGTGCACACGACAGCAGCAAGAAAGAACTACAGCAGAGAAAGAGCCATATTTAAAATGAGGAGCAGTAAGATGAGAGAGAGAAGGTGTGCCGCTGTGCTTAGATTGTCAATCAGCTGATGACTCACTTGACCTGCCCAGACAATGTCACCTAGAGACAGTGAGTGAACATACGTGCATGGAGTGAATGGCAGGGTGAGACAGAAACTTACAGCCTGAGCGTGAGAAGTATTTTTCTTCCTGACTGAACTTTCGCTAGAGCTTCATTATTGGCTGTGGTTATGGAATCAAAAGCAAACATACTCCATGTTTTGGACCTACAATTCCCAAAATTTAAGGGATGTAAACAAGAAGAAAAATGTTGCTATAGAGTCAGTTAGTTAGCTTCAGGCTACAACTAGTTTTTGCGCTACATTTGTTTATATTTAGGCAAATTGCCGCCATTAAAAATATGCTGAATTAGCTATTAGCAGTTCTTTGGATGTACAGACAGCTACCACTGGGTTATTTTGATACTGAAGAAAACTTAAGAATGTGATGACTATCTGGAGTTATGAGGAGCGTTTATTTTCCTCTGATTTCAGAGTGGATTTATAGGTCTTTATTTGCATGGGACATCAAAGGTAACGATATCCCAGAAACATGAAAGTCACACAGAATCTAAAAATATAAGCATCATGTGTTTGTGTTCAGATTTGGCTGAGTTGAATCGAAGAAGTTAGAGTGTGCTGAGGGTCAGACTACAGTAACATTAGCATGCACACTTCCTTTCACCTTACACATATTTTTGCTTCATGATACTACCTCTGAAGGAATATAGGGCGATATAATGAACCTCTATAGACATTAAGCCATATGCATACCTCCGTGTGTATTAAAGGAGGCACAGGGATGATAATAATTTGAAATGGCACCGTCTGAGTGTCATACACTTTAACAGGAAGAACATATAAGTATGTATGAAGCTTTTGTTTACCAATTTTACAAATGACATCATCGACAGTCTCCCCATTGGAAGAAAATTTAGCATATCAGTCTGAAGTTTCAATTTCTTGTTTCCTGTGGACAAAGAAATTGCCTCACCAGACACCAGAATTTAATTAAGGCAATAAAAGGAACAATTTGCAGGCTACTCAGTTAGCGGAGATGAGACATCATGTTTGTGATCTAAGCTATTATGACTGGTGTATTACAACACATATCTTGCATTATTGTAATAAATTCGTAATCCTTTTTTTTCCCGCTAACAATCATGAAATAAGACTCGGGTCACAGTGCTCACAACAAGAAGGAAATTGGAGGGGGGATATGAAAAATAATGGGAAGTGACTCACATAGTAAAAATATCAGAACACAATGATGTTTGAAAAATCCTAATAAACAATCAAAGTGATTTCACTGCCACTGATTAACACTGCTGGATGTTAAAATGTAAAGTTCTCTTTTGCAATTCCTGCTCGTGAATAAAAACTGATACATCTGGTTTATTATAACGTAAAACCTACCCAGGTATACAGCAGAAGCAAATCCAGTATCATATACCAGCAGCTTCCTCACGATTTGCTGTTGTGAAACTCTATTTTTCTAAGTTGTTGAGCGAAAGGAGGTCCAACCGCAGTGGAAAAACTGCTAGCTTTGTACAACGCTGACACCTACAACAGAATGAAAGACAGCACCAGTCTCATGACCTTTTGTTCAAGGATGCTTCAATTGATCCACGTGTAGCAGAGTTCTGCTTTTGCCAGCTGGTCCCAGATTAACAGAATGATGGACAAGTGTTGTCTCTCGACCTCCTGTTGGTCCCAAAGCTTTAATTCATCTTCTGGGAACTCTTCGTGCTCAGAAAGTGTTTTTAGGGCAGAAAAGGCTTTTGGTCACTGAACACTGTGACTGCTTAAAGGCAAGGCAAGGCAATTTTATTTGTGTGGCACATTTCATACACCAGGACAATACAATGTGCTTTACAGGGTAATAAAGATGCGGCAAAGGTAAAAGATCTAGAATTTAAAAAGTACAAATGATACAAGAGGTACAACGTTTTAGGAGTAGGTTTGTACAGTTTAAAGAAGTGTTTCACCTGCATTAAGAGGGTCTTCACACTAAACCATCTATGCCAGAAAACGCATATATGAGAAAAAAGGACTGTGGCATTCGCTTTTGCTCAAGAGGTGGAAAACCTACAATAACCACAATGCACTGCGCAGAACCAGAGCACACCTGCTGGTGGGTGATATAATGTGATCTCATCCGTTGAATTTAAATCAGAGCCCACAACAAAGCCAAGATTTCTAGGGAGTTAAGGTGAGAGTGGTTAGTCCAACTTTCATTCTGTGCTCTCAAAGACAGTTATCTTGGTCTTATCTCTATTTAGCTGGAAACAAAGTTCTTTCTGTCATGAAGATGTGACTTGAACCACTTGAGGACAGGTCCTGAGAGTCTTCTAGTCTTTGCAGTAGAATTGCATGGTCCACAGTATCAAAGCATCACTGAAATCCAACAATACTGAGAGGGAAACGGAAGTGAGGAAAGTAAACAAACAGCTAAAGTCAAGAGGGAGTGAGACCAAAATAACATCCAAGATTATTTTCTGTAGCCATTGAGTTCTTTAGCAGAAAAGTTTCCTTATGGTTTGTCAAGACAGTTTCCTGCTTTCCCTCTTTGATTGATGAATACAGACTATCACCATCTGCTGGTGTGGAGGGGTATTACCTCTCACACAGAACTTACATGCTCGTTGACAGTCAGCTGTAATCTTTGCAGTGTGTCCATGTGCAACTTTTTAGCCGAGATATAGGCGACGAGGCAGGGGGCTTTCATCACCGCTAGTTCTCTGAAGTTGGTTTGGTGTGTCTTGGCAACAAAGGCAACAGGAACTAGCCAATCAGAGGCAGAGTAGGGTGCATCATGCCTTTGCTACAGTAAAAAAAAAAAGTGGTGTCCTGGAGGGTCTCACAGTGTCATTCTGCATGATAATTGGCGATATGCCTTCGTTTGGCAGAGTGGATTTTTGGCAAAGTAGGACATTTTTCAGACTATCGGGGTTTCAAAAAAATGGGCCGTCTGAATGATGGGCAGTGCCCACCTCGTTACTCCCCACGAGAGACACCAAGCTTACAAGTAGGAAGGGAGGATTGACTCAGAGCCTACAGGTGGATGCAGAGGCGCTAAACACTGAAAGGGTGTGCTGGATAAATGTTTCAGTGAGAGGAACATGCTGCGTGAGTGTAGCAGCAGACTCTCAAAAAGCTCACATATTTTTTTAAATGTCATAAAACAAAGCAGGACAGGATGTTTCAGAGACTACTTTAAGCAAATGTTATTTTACTCAGCACACATATTCTCTACCTCTTTACTCTCTTAAGTAGCCTGATGGCACAACTCTTTTAACTTATGGGAGTTTACAAAGAGTCCATTAGAGACAGATTTTATTGAGGAGGCGTTAAGTGCTTATTGGCCCCCTCTGGCTCTTAAAGAATCCGTTATGGATCCATAGACTGTGAGTTTCTCAGAGTAAGAGAGACAGGTCACAGGATACAACGGCAGGACTCGGTCACTTGGGAAATATGTGACCTGGTTCTCCTAACTACCACACCAACCCTCTGGGCACCATTTACATTTCCGTTTGAACTCAAAAGGGACATTTAGCTGGTGAATTTATCTGCAGGAACATATGATTAGTGCAACAGTTCAATAAGCCCCTTATTCCCCGACCAGCAATCCTTTCAGATGAACGATAATAATTGTAATGGTCAGAGTGCCCTGAAATTAAAGTAATTACACAAGAGCACAGCTATGGTAGCTCGGCACAGAAATAAGAATGAGTTTGAGTTATTATTTGATTACAAGAAAGTAGAGAAGGAGACGACGTATGAGTCAGTAAGGAGGTTGTAAGGAACAGTGCTTCATGAATAGAGCAGACTGGAAATGGAGACTTGCTGTTTAAAAGATTAATACCAGTGGGCTAAAATTTTGCAATTTGTCCTCTCTGTCCACCTGCAGTTCCAGCAGACGTCTGAGCATGCTCTGTTCTCCAGCTCAGTGGTGGACATTTTCACTCAGCTCAACCAGAGCTTTGAGATCATCAAGAAGCTGGACTGCCCCGACCCCGCTGTGGTGGCACAATATAATCGACGCTTCGCCAAGGTAAGATATGTAACATAAAAGCCTTGTTTACATAAGTCTGTTCTTTGTACCACTGATCAACCACACATGTTATATCTCTCTGGGATCTTTGTGGACAAGGCTTTGTTCGTTCATTAACTTTTTAGTTTTTTTATAAATCCTGGAATCCATCTGCTATCATCTGATGACCTTAAGTTTCTTGGTACACCAGCCAATATTTCAGGAGATTCAACATAGCTAGCGGATATCTGGGCTTAGACTTTCATGTGTCGTCATTTTGGCTAATCTCTATAAACAAATATTTTCATATGATTGTGGATAAACAGCAACAAGAAAAAGCTAACAAAAAGCTAAATTATTGTCACACGATAGCTGATCAACACATTCTTTGCCGCCTTAACTTTCCTCGTGGTCCCGTTGCGTTTCCCCACTATAACGGCAACCGGCTACGTATCATGCCGACGTTGGAGGATGCCTTTTTTCATTGGTTTCTGGTCACTGCCCAAGCACCGCATTACGACGACTTCGGAGTGAGACCGGGCTTAGCCATTTGGTTCTGAGATTGCATTTTGGCCAGTGCATTCTCCCCCTACATACAGATTGTTTACCTGCTGCTCAAATGTGATTCGTCAATACCACTCGGACTGCAAACAGAAACTAGAGCACTTAAAATTGCAAAATTCAGTCCAATTGCCTAAATATTCTGCATACATGCAAAGATCTGTTTACAGAGACTGTTTTTTTTCCCTCCACGTTGTAAGCACACAGAAAAGCTCTCCTCTGTTTCAAAAAAGTACTGATGATGCGTCAGGTCATTCAATTTACCAATGTGAATTTGCTATAGCTGCGACAAACAAGCATACACCATGCATTACCCCTTTTTGCCAGTTGGCATAAACAGTTGCCTTTCGAACATTTCTTCACCTAATCTTGTGCAAGTCTGTAAACCAGGAAGTCATGCCTCTTTTGTGTTTGGCCACTCCCACTGCCCCCTTCCCTTTTTGAAAAGTAGCATGAGGGTCTAACCTGTGTGCCGGCAGCAACAGAAAGTTTACTTAGAGTCGGGGCTGTCTGGTATCCTGGAGCTGGGGTTTGTGCTGGCTGTATTCAGCTTGCTGCAGCCGTTGACTGGAGGTCTGTCTCCGGAGCTGCTACCTGTTCTCTTCTGGCAGGGTAGTCTGTAGCAGCAGGGAGTGAGGCAGAGGACACACTTCAAGTCGAGGCCCTAGCTAAAGTAAAATGTGAACTTGAAGCAGCACCTATGAGCCTTTGGCTTCGGTTAGCAGGAGGCTAAACTGTTAGCAACGATTTCTCTCCATCTCTAAAATGTGTTTTTTTGCATTTATTTTTAGAGTTTCTTTTTGATAAGTCAACATTTCTTAACTTTTGGCTTGTTTTGCAGTGTAAGCAGTTGTTGCCACTGCTGGAATAGCAACTTTCTCAGCAGGATTCTCCGCCATTGAATCAGGCTTTCACTAAATGGACATCTATATTTGTAGAACAGCCAATAGAAACGCCCTCCCTTTAAAATGACCAGTGATTGGCCAAAGTCTTTCGTCACAGGCTAGATTTTCTAAAGCCAAGAGCCAGAGCCAAGAGCAGGTGTAAAAGTCTAGTGTTCTCTCAAACCACGTGAATTACAATATGATCAAAGTTTATAATGGGATTTTGCCCCAATGACATTGAAATAAAACCGCCTACATCAAAATGCTTTAAATCATAAAGAACTTTACTTACAAAGCTCTTCTTTAGTTGACTTTTTTTGACTCTAGAGTTTTTCGTGCCTTTGAGATATTTGCTGATGAGTTTCAGGTATTTGTTAGCAAAATGTGTACAGTGCAGTGTTTTGTTATTGAACCTTTGATGTAATATTTCTTTCTTGTAATTTAATTTAAGGCAGTTGCTTTTAGGCATAGCCATTAAATCTAACAAACCTTTCTCAGAAGAGTTGTGTGTGCATATATTTCTGTGAGTGTGTGTGTGGTGTGATGGCTCGATCAATATGGGACTCATTAAATAAAGAATGGCTAATGTAAGCCATCACTCTGAGCTGTCCATCTCTCTGTCCCCAACCCTTGACTCCCTTTTCATTTTCTGCACTCCACACGTTAATGTCTCTCTCTACCTTTTCATCTCCTCCCTGTCTTAGTCTTAAGTTTGTTTTTCATCTACTCTTGTAATATCTTGCAGTCTCATTCTTTTATGGACTCTCCGTCTTGTCTTTGCTTTGCCTTCAGATATTTTCCTGTCCATATCTGCCTTTAATCTTCTTTCCATATCTTGCCCAGTTCCTCTCTTTGTCACTTTCCAAGTCCTTATTCTTTCCTTTTTCTTATCCTCTCTTGCTCCTCCTTCTACAGGCCAGGACAGCTATATCTCATTTTGGAAAAGTATGAGATTACAGTAAAAAGACAGACAGCTGCAGTAAAGGAATAAAGGGAGAGACAGAGTCGTACAATGAGAGGAAGCCATACTAAGTAATGCAGGCAGCCGTCCACCCACATGTTTAATGCATGAACATAAGAGGGCCATCTGGCTGACTCAGCAGAAAGTACAGAAATCTCTCACAACGAACCTGAGACGCTGTGAGGTCACAGGGCTGGTTTCTGTCATTTCCTGTCCCCGAGTTAACACCACAACCGATAAATTGACTTGCTGATTTATTTAAAAGTACCCCGTGGAGTTTGTAGTGTGGACAAGCATGACATTCAGCGTTGTGTATCCTTAAGGCCTGAATAAAAACGTCAGATGGATTTCATAATCTTAGTGAACTCTCGCAGATACTTGGAATATTTTAAAACCTGCATTTTTTGCCTTTTTTATTGGTGCAGTGCCTCAACATGCTGAGTAGTAAAAAAAGTGAGGGATATCATATCATTCCTCTCTCTTTTATGTGATAAATACGAGCAATTTTGAGGTAAACACGTCATCTGATTTGCAGGTCTGGGTAGCAACTGATGGTATATAGTGTATATACAGCATTCATCCCTGTAACATTTCAGGCAGTGGTGGAAGAAGTATGCCGATCTTTCACTTAAGTAAAAGTAGCAATGCAGTGTAGAAATACTCTGTTAGAAGTTGAAGTTCTGCATTCCAACTTTTACTTAAGTTAAAGTAGAAAAATATTAACATCAGTCTTATTGGGTTTTACACAGATCAGCCAAAACATCAAAACCACTGACAGGTGAAGTAAATAATATCAAGGTGCTTTCACACCTGCCCTGTTTCAACCGAGCTCAAGTTCATTTGCCCCCTAAGTGCGGTTCATTTGGGCACAGCAATCACACTCAGGTGCGCACCAAAACAACTGGACCGAGACCTTCTTGAAGAGGTGGTCTCAGTCCAGTTACAAACGAACTTTGGTGCAGTTAGTTTGTGGTGAGAAGGTGGTCCGCTTGTAAATGCTGTTGTGAAAACACGAACCAGCTCTAGGCAGTTGTGCAAACTTGTGACAAAATTATTCCCTGATTCGGACAAAAGCAAGACAACTCTGGGTCTGAAAGCACCCTTAATCATGTGCCATGCCATACCACAAGAACTGCTCAGGAATGGCTCAAGGAACTTGAGAAAGAGCTCAAGGTGTCAACCTGGCCTCCAGATCTAAATCTGATCAACCACCTGTGGGAGGTGTTGGAGCCCCACCTTGCAACCCAGCGGATCTGTCAGCATTACCCTGCTGCCACAAGAGGTCCTGTGTCCATGCCTCGACAGGTCAGAGCCGAGTCTGATCCACGGTGGCCTCTCACCTGTTGAGGCATGTACACAGGACCTTTATGGTACAAGCACCTCCCACAAATGCTCCGATGGATTTGAATTGTGAGGCCAGGTCAACACTTTGAGCTCTTTTGTCAGGGTCCTTGAGCTATTCCTGAGTAGTATTTGCAATGTGACATGTGAGAGGGTGTAGTTGGTCTGTAATGGTGTTTGGATTGGTGGTGTGTGTCAAGTGGCATCCACATGAATGCCAGAACCCAAGGTTTCCCAGCAGGATATTTCACTGTAATGTGATGACAGAGTGGTTTTAATGCTGTGGCTGATCAGTCTACTTACTGATTCATTACAGTTTTTCTCGATTGCTGACACATGCTTATTGAAACTGGGCTCCAACTGATCTTCATCATCGCCTTCTTAGCACAACGGAAGTCTTCTTTTGCAAATGTGTTCACACTTTGTTTTAGGTTTCACACATTTTCACACACACAGTTCGCACAGATCTCATTGAAGGACCACAAACTGTGTTGAATAAACTGTGTTAAACAAAAGGAAAAAATGTATTCATAGCTGATAGAAATACATGCATAATTATGAATCTCTAATGCACCTGTGTGAAAATCTTTGGCACAACTATTCGATCAGCTCGCAGTTCTTAACCATCTATAAAAGATGCCACCGCTGTGCTGCTGTAAGCATGGCTCAAAGAGGCCAAAGGCACGTAAAAATGATAAGTATTCTATCAGTATTTCAACAGGGCGTCTCTAAATTGCAGAGTGCAGCAGGGTTTGTTTTCTCTCCTCAGATCATCTGTGGAGAAAAGCATACAGTTTTATGCTGATATATGCTTGCTTGTCTTTTGTGGCACATAGCACTGTGAAGTATCAACATGGTTCAGGCGTACAGCACAAGTCAAGGTTGAACTCATATTGATAGCTGTATTTTGTATTTTGTCGTCTATTATGGAATTGATTGATTGAAAGAATACATTTATTATACACACAAAAAATAAAACTATGCACACAGCTCTGAAACTTGAAGATCATGTATCAACAACAAACCTCTGAACTACAGAAGTCTATTGTAGATTAAAGAGACTCAAAACACAGGATTGGACATTTGAGGGTTTACTCGCGAGAAAGCCAAAGAATTAATACATTATGACAATTTATAGTGTTTGACAAACAAGCAGTATCAGGTGACACACCTACAGCTTTCCAGAACGCATGAAAAGGTGTTTCCTGTCACTTAAGCTACTGTTTTTCTGTTATTCAGACAACCAGCTGTGAGAGCAATTCAGCAGAATCATGCCAGATCATTTAACTGAAGTCACGTCAGGATAATGAGTCTATGTCAGGTCACGTACACCATATATTCACACAATAAGAGTTTACGCCAAGTCACCTACGCTATACGTCTAAGCATAATTTCATTGTTTTCACTCAAATACAAATTCTAAATCACATTTTTGCAAAACTCTAAATACAAATTTCACCTTTTAGCACACTTTTTAAACCTGAAAAAACACTGGCCTTCAAAATGTTACACCCTAATTGCCAATTGGTCTCACTCACATCGCAGCTGTTCGAACACAATTGGCAAAACACTCCAATCATCTGTCACAGCATTAAAGATGCCTCAGGCGAACTCTGCTGTGTTTGGGGAAAAATGGAACAGCCTAGGAAACAGAGAAGAAAGGCCTACATGAAAATATGCTAGCTGTGTGTCATTTTGGTGGAAAGAATCTGTTTTGAGAAGAGAGGACATGGTTTTAAGTGCAGTGTTTCATTTTGTTAGAGATCTGTGGAGTTTTGACAAAATGGTTAACTCTTTTCAGTTTTGCGTTTAGAGTTCAGAGAAATTGAGCTACAGTTTCAGGGAATGCATTTATATGATGAGGAAAGAGTGTAATTTGACCAGATGTTTTTTTGTTGCCTGTTTTTTTTTATTATTTTTTTTATAAATGTTGGATCTTTTCTAAACAAAATGTGTCATTTTGGCCAGCAACTTAAAATTCAGGCCCGTATGTGATTGGACAGATGTGTTTGTATTAGCCATCTTAAATTGCAAATTAATTAAAGCACCAAAATTACATGTAGTGGAGTAAAGAGTACAATATTTGCCTCTGAAATGAAGCGGAGTAGACATATAATGCAGCAGAAAACTGAAATACTCAAGTGAAGTACAAGTATCTCAAAGTATTTCAGAGTCATGTAGTTACTTTCCAGTTCCCACCCACCCTTTTTCTCCAGGCTCTCTGGCTTCCACAATCCAAAGACATGTTAGGTTAGGTTAATTGTTCGTAGGTGTGAATGTGAATGGTTGTCTGTCTCCATAGCCACTTGGACTTTACCACTGCACAGAAAAAATGCTAACACCCGCTAACCTCTGTTTTTTTTTAATGTTTTTGTTTTTTTCGTCGTTGTTTCTTTTACAACTTATAAAACTCAAATATACTGGTAGATAGACAATACATAAACTTTAAGTTAATGTTTTTTTAGCATAAAAAAAACAAAACACAAAAAAAAAGAAAGAAATGTAATGGGAAAGGTTATAATTGGCGTTCACATGCAGGTCAAATGACTCTGAAGTAGTCATGGGTATTTATCAGCTATGGCTCCAATCGGCATTGATGGAAACTCAGCACCCGGGATAAACGCGTTAATTTTAGTCCCTCTACCAGCGATATGCAATGACGGACCACCACGAAATACCGTCCATCACCACCCAAGCAGCGCTCAAACATCCAAATTCTGCATCGAGTTTGAAAGAGAGACTAAAAAGTAAGAGATATATAAAAAGAAGTCACCACCGTAAGGTTTTCACAGCCCCCCATGCTGCTGGCTACCGTGTACTATCCTGTTTTCCGACCTGTTTGTGGTGTTGAATGTGACCCACTAAAAGAACCCACACACACAGACACAGAAAGGCATACTCATCTGCTGCAGAGCCATGTACACAGCTGTGGGCTACTGGCAATTGGAAAGGTGTCTATTGCCTATTTTTAGTGGGTTTCCCATGTTTAAAAAACCCCACATACACATGCTAATTGTGGTGGAAGTATAGTCTAGGGTGTACCCTGATAGGCTCCAGCCCCCCTGCCCCACAGCCCTGAATGGGATAAGCGGTTACGGATAATGGATGGATGAATACTTTCCACTACTGCATTCAGTGTGTCCTCATGTAAATGATGAGATTACTGCTCAACAAGCACTGCTCTACAGTGCAACCAGTGGTCAGAAACTCCACAGAGTACCTTTAAAATTCTGAACACGGAGGAGGAAACTTTTCAGTGTGATTGACGTTTCTGATCCACTACCTGTCCCTGTCTGCAGGATCTCAAACTGTTGGTGTATTCTGGATAAACCTTTGTAATGTCATGTGTGAAAAGCCCAAGATAATAGCTGTCTCGGAGATAGTAAAGTACCCAAAGTCGCTCTTGCTGGTCTGCCTGATTTATACCGTGCCACACCTCAGACACATGATGTATGACTCCTTATTAAGCACAGTACACTTTGTGTGAAGGTTAGCCAACTAAACTGGCAACTCAGTGTCCAATTTGATCCATAGAGTGAACAGTAAATGATAGATTAGTCGAAGGAAAGAAATATGATGAGTTTTCCTCTTATAACGAGGAGAGTGTTTTCATTAAAAATAGAAATAGAACTGGCATGTTGCGTGTGACAGCTAAGAGCCACCATGGCTGGACACGTAAAGAAGATGGTGCCTGGAGAAACTGATCATCAACAGAGATCCAAAAGGAAAAATATGTCCCTTGAGTTCCGCCTACAGTCTTTGATTGGCAGGAGGATTGTTGCAAAAACAAAAATTAGCACATAACACTTAAGATACGTTGCCAAATCAACAAACACAAAATACTTTCTGTAATCAGGCAGGATGACAGTGGTACCAACGAGTCACTCTGTCACTCCCAACAAATCCAGTTTTGTCCGTTGGAACTCTGAACAAACATACTGGCTGCCTACTAAAGGACTCATTTGTTTTGTCCTGCTAGTTTCCAACCATGAGGAATTGTCATCAGATATCAATACCCATCTCCACATATCCAGAGGTCCTTTAGATCTGCATGCAGAGCTGTACACAGGGGACTTGGACATGGACCAAAATGAGGACCCAAAAATGAGGACTGGAGATGTGAGACTTGCTTGAGACTTGACTCCCCTAAGACTTAACTTATTGAAGTCTTGAAAGCAAAAAAAAAGAAAAAAATTAAAGTATCAAGTGAAGTTAGTACTAATTTGTCATATAATCCAGAATATCGTTAATACAGAAATACCCTGAGATATTGTGATAATATTTTAGGGCCATATCAACCACCCCTACTCGTCACTACCAACTAATAATAATAATAATAATCTTTATTCATAAAGTGCTTTTCAAAACAGAGTTACAAAGTGCTTTACATGTCAGTAATTTAAACAGAAAAGACATGAAAAACAACAACTTTTAAAGGAACTGACAAACACTTCAGTGTATAAAAACTGAGGAAATTAAAGACAGTTTGAATTAACTTAAAACTCAAATAAAATCAGGAAAGGCTCTCAGATAAAAGTGTGTTTTAAGAAGAGACTTAAAAGAGATCACTGACCCGGCCGACCTGATTTCCTCGGGCAGATTGTTCCAGAGCCTCGGAGCCCTGACAGCAAACACTCTGTCCGGACGTCTGGAACAGACATAAGACCTCTGCTGCCCGAGGACCTCAAAGTACGTCCTGGTGTGTGCAGTACTAAGAGGTCAGCGATATAGCTGTGAGAGAGACCATGAAGGGCCTTAAAAGTAATCAGTAAAATCTCCAAATCTTTTCTAACACACACTGGGAGCCAGTGTCAAGAGGCTAGAAGTGAACCGATGTGATCATGTCTCCGCCTGCAGCTCTTTTAGCAAAAGACAGAGACATTTTCAGCCGTGACAGTGTGAATATTTGAGTTCAAACAGCAGCGTTCTCGCCTGATCAAACAAGTCAAACTAGAGGAGTAAATACCAGTGTTCAGATCCACCACCCCAGAAGTTCCCAGAGTAAACATGTCCTACGTGTGTGTTATCTTGTTTCCACAGACGATCACCAAAGTGCTGCTGCAGTACTGTGCCCTGCTAGCCAAGAGCTTTCCCTCCTACTGTGAGAAGGAGAAGATAGTGAGTACTGCTGCGTCGCCACTCTGCTGCCACTCTGTGCTCTTCTCCGATTTGGAGAGAGACCAAACACTTTGAAAGCTAGTGCACTCTCTGTGGAGTGGATTAATATTTTAGTTACTGCTGCCCACTTCTGTGGCTCTTTTACATCTATCTCTATTGTTTTTTCTTACTTTTCTTATTTCATCTTCCTGTTTCCTTATATTTCATTCATTTGCTCTTTTCTCTCAACTCTGTTTCCCTCCTTTTGTTTTTTCTCGACCACCTGCCCCCATTGTCCCCCTCATCTGTCATCCTCCAGCCCTGCGTGCTGATGAACAACATCCAGCAGATGAGGGTCCTGTTGGAGAAGATGTTTGAGTCGATGGGAGCAAAACAGGTGAGCAATAACAGATGAGCACACACGCATATCACTTGTCCTGCACCAGTGGTTTTTAATCATCTGCCATGGAGACCTGAGAGTTTCTCATTTCATCCTGCAGCCACTGATGAGGTCTTTCTCTCCGGTTTGAGGTCAAAATGTTGAAATGAAAACGGGCAGTGTTTTGGGTCTTAAGAGAACAGGACTGAAATCTGCCACCCTTCACTGTGGCATCATTATCATGTGAAAGACAAGCCCTGGTAGTACACACAGCAGGATAATGTAACTCATGTGAGAGGGTTATTTTTCAGACCAGAGCATGGTTTGAAAATAAGAAACTGTTCAAATGCTTTTTCAAGCTTAAATGGCAACAAAATCATCAAATAAGCTTGCAAGCTCGTCACGTATGGCAAAGATTGTTCTCAGTTCTGTTCTCACAAACGGTGGCAACGCAGTGTTGTTGCATTTACACCAGAGAGGAGAAAACTAATCAGGGTCTCATTTGGAGCAGCCAGGATTAATTTAAAGTGAGAACATGCATTTTAAACCTCCCGTTACAAAGATTTCCCAACCTGTTCTGCCTTGTTTTTGTGTCTTAGTGACTAACGGAGACAACAGTTTTTTGAAATTGGTCCATTATTGACCAAGACACAGGCTGAAATGTAACGTTAATGGGCAATTGCGCACTGTCAGTTTACGTCTACTAAAAGTGCTTGTTTTTGCCACTGACAGGCTCAGATTGTTTTTCTAAATCAGTGGTTTGTGTCATGGCACACCATTTGAGAACCACCGCTCTAAATGCCTGACATTATTGAAAGAATCCTATACAGATAGACTTTTTTTTATTAGAGAATAAGATCCTTTTTGTTTAAACAGAAACAACCCCAAATCTCTATAGTCAATCCCACCTGACTCCATTCAAATAAACTGTTTATTTTATCATCGTGAAACACACTTTATTCAAAGTCAACAGAGACAAAATAAGACTCACAGGAGCCATCTTGGTTTGTCTTTCTGTTGTTTTAACAATGACCAACCCTAGTTTGGTGGAAATGAATCCTAAATTCAAGCAGTTAGATCTGAAAATATGCTGCCTCTATACACACTAAACTTACTGTTTATTTAAATGGAGTCTGGTGTGTTTGGGGATGGCGATTTCAGAATGATTCTGGTTAGACAAGAAGGATTTGTAACACTTTACTTGAAGGTATCTACATAAGAGTGACATGACACTGTCATAACTATGACATGACACGGTCATGAACCTGTATGAACATTATGTACATGTCATAAACGTTTATGGCTGCTGTCATTAAGTGTCATTCGGTTTTTGTAATGACAAGTTGACATTGCGTGGGTTGTCTTGATTATGACAAGTTGACATTAATTAAAGTGACTTTACTAGAAGTTGTCTTTGTCATGACAAGTTGACTTTAAATTTGTTTGGGATGTCCTTATTATGACAACTTGACATTAACCAGGATGACATTACCAGAAGATATCTTTGTCATGACAAGTTAGCATTAACAAGAAATGCACCTCTTTTTGTGTTTATGACAAGTTGACATAATGATTTATACAAAGACATCTTCTGGTAATGTCATCCTGGTTAATGTCAAGTTGTCATAATAAGGACATCCCAAACAATGTCAACTTGTCATTACAAAAACTGAATGACACTTAATGACAGCAGTCATAAACATGTATGACATGTACATAATGTTTATGACAAGTTCATGACAGTGTCATGTCATAGTTATGACAGTGTCATGTCACCCTTATGTAGATACCTTCAAATAAAGTGTTACCAAAGGATCTTGCTCTCTAATTGAAACATCTTTTTCAGCAGGGATTCTTTCCATAAGTTGTCACACCTGTCAAAGCCTGTCAGTGTCAGAAACAAACAAGCTGCAACGTGGTTACATTAGTCACTAAGACAAAACGTGTGAAAACAGGGTTGAAAAATACCTAACTTACTCTTTAACAACATGTCAATTGGACTGAAATGCTCTGATATCTTGATGGCTATTTGAGACACTGATGTTTTTTTTTTCATCAGCAAAATGAAAGGATCTCAGAGGCTGTTAGAAAAATCTGCGAGCAGGAAATAAACAATGTTGTTAAATCAGAAAAATGTTGCAAACAGGTGAAAAACATTTTCAACAATCTCAAGGTTTTCAGAATCACAGCTAATCCAATAACTGTGTCTGGATTTTCAAATATCTGTCTGCTGTGTGCTTTATTTGTGAGGTTACAGACATGCACACCATTGGTTTTTTCAAATGGTGCTGGAGAAGCTACAATCCTGTTGGTATTGGTACGTTCCACTACATAGACAAACCTATATGGGTCAACTCACCGTCCTCCAGGTGTGCCCTAATTAATGGAGCCATTTCATATGAATTTGGGTTCATCGGTTGCTACCAGGAGAAGCAGCAGAGTTGGATTCTTTTTGTGCATACTGGAATTTTTTTTCTGTGTTTGTGCTGAACCTGCAGCTGTTTCATATTTCAAATCTTTTTTTTATTTTATTTAACTCATATTTAACCAGGTTAAATCCCAGTGAGATCCTAGATTTCACCTGGGCGATAAAATGTTACTGACAAACAACCATAACCACAAGAACACATAGAAGATGTACATTAACCTGTCAAAATACCTACCTACATATACAGTGACAAGCACCAACAGATTGAGTCACCATTGTTCTAATAAGAGCCTGAGGCGCAGACAATTCTCAGGGTTTCAGTCTTTTTGAAGACTATTCCAAGTGAAGGGAGCAGAGCACATAAAAGCCTTCTTTCCCAGCTCAGTCCGTGCTCTTGGAACAGACAACAAGATCCCAACCCATCTTGTGATCTCAGACTATAACTAAAGTCAGATCTCTGTGCAATCAAAGAGCAATAAAAAAGAATGAAACTTGGAAGAAGAAGAAGTGTAGTTGTAACCTTTCATGTGCAATGTGGAAACCCTGAAAAATAGAGTTGTATTTAGTGCGGGAGTAAATCTGTAGTTTGAGTTCCCCCTCTCGTATTTCTCCTTTGATATTCACTTGACTTTTCACTCCTGCTTGAATATAAAGTAACCTTGCTGATATATTTTTGTAATAATGAGAGTGTAGAAGCATCTATAACTAAGCGTAGCTTGTTAAAGTCATTTGTTTGGATGAAGGTTCAGCAGGTGAAGAATAATGTGTGCTGCAAGTTAATTTAAGTAAGGTGAGAATAAGTGTGTGTGTTTCCCTCTACAGATAACTGCTGAGGAGGAGAGGGTATGTCTAGGTTTCTTTTTTGCCCTCGCTCCCCTTTCCCCTGTTGCTCCTGGAACACAAACATCTGAAATAAATAAGTTCATTAAAGCAAAAACCCGCCGTGAACCTCCCGTCAAACCTCTTGTTACCCAGCAGCATATGTGTCTATTTTTAGTTTGATCCCAATTTACTCATAAACAAGAGATCAACTTGAACTCTTCTCCTCCTCCTCCTCCTCCTCCTCCTCCTTCATAGACTCCTAGTTTTCACTCCCAGAAACAAACGTTGGTTTCCTTCTCTCCACCTGATAAAACGTATGTAAAAATAAATACTGTGTTTTTCACTGTGGTGCTGCTTCTCTCCAAAAGCTTGAGAACGAGGAGGAACCTGAGGAGTTAGATGAGGAGGTGGGTCAACCTGTGGCTCCGTCACAACCTCAGACATCATTGTTCAGTTTGGATAAAATTACTTTTAGTGGTTTTAAACTGGATTGACTGAAAACTAAAGAAATACCAGAAGACTACTTCATTTTTCTTTTTTTATCTTTATGATCAATAACTTTTCTTTTTAAATATCAGATATATTAAATGGCCAAAAGTATGTAGACACCCAAATATTACATCACATCTCCACCAGATTTTTGAAGTGGCTGCAGGTGTTTGCTCCCAGTCAGCTGGAAGAGCATCAGTGAGGTCCAGCACTGATGTTGGGTGATCAGGTCTGGCTCACAGTTGATGTTTCACCTCATCCCAAAGGTGTAGAGTAGAGTGGAGGTCAGGGCTTTGTGCAGACCAGTCAAGTTCTTCCACACCAAATTAGGAGAGCCATTTCTTTAACTGGCCTTGTGCATGGGGAAACAGCAAAGAGACATAGACGAAGCACACGATTCTGAAATAAGATCTCTGTCACTCTGTCGCTTTGTCACACCCCTTTGCTTCTCATAGTGACATACAGGTCACCCTCATCTGTGTGATGCACAGCTGTAACACATGCTTAATGTTGTGAAGCGGGCGTGGTAAGGTTTAGGTGACAAACCAGTTGGTTAGCTTTCGAAAAAAGATCATGTTTTGGCTTAATACGTAGGTTTTTAACACAACGCAACGTGGCGTAAATACATCAGGCAGGTGAATGACGACATTGTGCGATGACTGTATGTACGTTAAAACAACAATGAATTTTGGTTTCACACGGGACACTAACCTTCTGATTCTATATGCTACATCAGCGGCTCTCAGCATCAAGTAATGCCCGGATGGGTTTATATTAAAGTTAGCTGACAGCCCAGTGCGTCTCATAAAGATTCCAGAGGCTGCCTTTGACAGGGGCGTGACAGAGCGTCGGTATTTGATGCCCTGGTAATGAGAACAGGCTGTGCTGACACATTAAGAGTTCGCCTTTGTTGCACTGTGCTAAGAGAGCCCGAAACCATGAAAAACAGACACAAAAAGAAAGATTTACAAACAGGGATGTCTGCATACTTTGGGTTTATAGTGTATTTGTAGCATCTGTGGTTCTTCCACCCGTTTTCACTGTAAGAAAATGTTTATAACCAAATTCATCTACAGTGCCTGTCACAGTCAGCCAGCTTCACATGAGCCATGTCCTTACAAAATCTCAACAGAGTAACATTTGTTAGACTGTCTCTTCTGTTTTTCCTTTCTTTCTTTATGTCATCACATTTTCTTTATCCTACATTTTATATAATTTATTTTATTTCCACACCATCTTCACCAGGCCATCACTGACAATGAAGGAGAGGATGACATGGTGGGTAGCTGCTGCAAAAAAACATCAAAATCAGTGTCATATAATTTACTTAAATGTCATTTATTATTTTTTTAAATTCTTTTTCTGTCATCTCACCTTCTTTTCTTACTGTTTTGTCCATTTCAACTCCAGTCTGCCTGCTCAGACTCAGAGGGATCTGAGGTAAGAGAGAATAAAGGAAAGAAAAAACTAACAGACAAGGGGAAAAAATGTTTATATTATAATAATCTCAATATTTGTGAGGAAGCTAGAAACTGGAAATTTCATAACTTTTTAGCATCTATTTGTCTCATCAAAGTCTGAATTTGACTTGTTTTTATTGCTGGTTAATGACTAGAGTAAAACACATTTAGACCTACAAGCTGCCCAGTACGTCACCTTACCAGTGGGGTCTTGTTTTTAGGTATTTGTTTTTATTAGTGTCTCATTCTGTGAGTTTTAAATGCTTAAGAGGAAAGCAGCACGACTGCCTGGGATTTCTACGAACCCATTAGTGCAAGAAAACAGCGCTCTGGGACACGATGAATGCATGATATGTTAGTGTAACTCCTCCAGTTTTATATGCCTATTTGGTTGCAATTCTACCTGCATTTAAAAATAGATATGCAAATGGGATTGTGGGCGCTCCCATAGATGTGAAAGAGGTACGAAAAATAGTGTGTACAGAGGCAAAAACAGAACAAAAGGAAATAAAGCACAAAACGGGTAATGTGCTAGCCTGCCTAATCTCCTCAGGCAGAGAATTCCAGAGCCGCGGGGCCTTGATGGCAAAGGCCCGGTCACCTTTAGTTACCAGCCTTGATTTAGGGACGACTGGTGAGGGTAGGCTTGAGGATCTCAGGTCATGACTTGGAGCACAGGTAGTCACAAGTTACAACGCTGTGGTTAAGGTGTGGTTAAGTTTAGGCACAAGGTTATGGTTCGGAAACAAAAACTGTTTGGCTTAAAATACCACTAATTACTACTTCCTAATTAACAGTGTCTTACTGTTGATAAAATTGGTCAAATTTGTTGCCAGAATGACTTGGCAGAAATGGCTGCCATCTTGTTTTGACATGGATGCGCTTACTACCACCAGATGGCACATAAAGGTGTCCATGAATGAGGACAACAGGTCTGAGTGAAAGTAGAATGAAGTATAAGGACACGTAAAACCAAAATGTGTCTCAGGAGGATATGATATGTGTGAAGTGTTCAAATGTAACGTATCTGTGGTTTGCAGAAATGCACAATACCAACTTTACCGTCTTGAAACTGGGCCTGCCAGAGTGATATAAATATATGACGTAGTATAATTATATAATGATAGATATAAAGCATAACTGCACAGTGTGAGTATGCGTAAGTGTAAGATCACAAACATAAAGTGTCCAAGATCACAGGAAAACATTTTTAACACATTTTAAAATGGGATGATAAAGTGTCAATTACCCCTTTGAACCCCCCAGCTGCTTGTCTCTGAGCACAGCTGATAAACCCCTCCATATCCCTGATTCTAAAATGTCCATAAAGGCTCGAGCACCACATGCTAGCAAAGCTCTTAACACATTTACAGCTGGGCGCTAACACAGCCTCCCTCCTCTAGTGAGTGCTTAATAGACTAGACAGTGGGCTGCCAGATAATTGAATTTGATAGTGTGTAGAAATGTTGTATTTAGCCGCCGCTAAATGGCTTCTTGAAATGGCTGAGTTTGTCAGGTGACTGCGGGGGGTCTGTGGCGTGTCAGGGAGGAGGAGAGTCAGAGTCGGAGCAGAGGGTGAAGAGAGATAAAGTGTGGCAGAGTCTCAGCTGTGCTGGTTAATGGCTAAAGCTGCTGTTATCTTAACAGATGTTAAATGATGATGTTGTAGTGAGGGCATACACATGCTTCTTCTCTGGTATTGTTGCAGGCGAGGATTTTTTTTTTGTATGGCGGTATATGTATATATGATTGTAACTGGTTATAAAAAGTGGTCTCACAGCAGTGGAATGTTCTGTAAGGACTTTTTTTTTTTTTTCAAAATAATCTTAGTTTCATAAATGTATTTTGGCCAATTTAATTGGACCTGACTGAATTTATTCAAAACCTGTCATGCTCCTTAATTGATGCTGTCCTCATGTGCCAGTTGAAACATTTAAAAGGAATGGTAATATTCTTTTCAAGACTTCCCTCATAAAGGAGCTGTTTGTAGAAGGGGAGCTTCGGATGCTCCCTGAGTTTCAGTGTTTTTTATTGTTGGTCTTCTGTGCTGCTTTATAGTTTAATTTAAATGTGTGAAAGTAAGGGTGAATTTACAGTGTGGCAGTGTGGGCCTGGGAGCCTTAAGGCTGTCTTAAAATAATAGTCAAGTGCTCATATGAACATTAAAACAGTTTTTGCTTTCATTTAGCCTTCCTCCGGTCCATAATGGCCATTAAAAGATCCCTTTTCAGTGGCCTCTTATGTTAAGTGATGGGAGACAAAATCCACAGTCCTTGCAATAATATATTTCAAAGTTTATTTGAAGCTAATGTGAGACTTCACTAGTGGATAAATTCCAATCTTATGCTCTTTCGACTATGAAATTAGCTCTGCAGTTAAAAGTCAAAACAAAAACAAGAAATTTCAACAAGTTCAAACAATTGGTCCTTTTAGTGAAAACTAGGTTTGTGGTGGAGAGAAGGTGTTCCGACCTGGATGTGAAGCAACTGCAGTCACATGACACATTGTTTGGGTTAAACATGAGCATGTTACAGTCCTGGAGGATTATTAATGTGCACCTCCTCCTGTACTGCCTTAATATGCGCATTCAGAAACGAGACAACAATTGATCATCGGCATAAAACAGGAAGTACAAGACACTGAAACATAAGGAGAACAAAAAGGTAAACTTAACTATCCTGGACAGGACGTGACATCACTTGTCCAACTTGGACGACTGAAGCTTCAAATAAACTTTGGATATATTTCTGCACAAAAACAGAACTGTGGATTTTGTCCTCTGTCACCTACACTGAAATCATTTTAGAAAGAGATCTCTTAATGGTCTGTGTGAACAAGAGGAAAGCTCACAGCAAGACAAACCTGTTTTAATGTTCGTAACGACTCCTGACTGCTGTTTCAGACAGATTTGAAAAATCTGTGAACCTTTAAGACAGCGTGCCATTATCTCCGCAGTTAAAGACTGGAAGATCTACATATGCTCTCGTACTGTTTGTCTGGCTTTGGTAGATACAATTCTGGACTTGGAGTGAAGACACTTTGTATGATTCCTGTGAAGAGTTAAGACTTGGTTTTAGGGGTTAAGGTCAGAGTTAGGTTTAGGTTAAAGGTTGGGATTAGATGTCATGATGGTTAGAGTTAGGGTTAGAAACAAGGGAATGCAAGCACAAGAATTATGGATAGGGTGTACGTTTTATTGATCATGCTGTGAGGACAAAAAGCCCCCACAAGGCAGATCATTTATTTTAAGTCTTGGTTGCTATGGTTAATGGATATTTGAAGTAAATACTGAGTCCTCACAAGTAACAAAAGCAGAGTGTGTGTGTGCAAACTGTTGAGCAGCACAGCCTCACTCAGTAGGTCTGTTCTAGATTACGTTTGCTACAGAGTGTTTTCTGTTTCTTGCTCTTGTGCATTCTCAAACACGCTTCGATCATACAGCTGCTGATGGCTGTTTTTTTACTCGGATCGTCACATGAGCACACTTCTGTGTATTTGAATTTAAAGCAGAGCTCTTGCCAGTGAGGAAATTCAGAAATATGTTGGATTTTAGGGGCCGTGTTGTTAGAAAACATCATGATATTATTTTTGCAAAAAGGCACAGTGCTAATGCTGTACTGCTTGTCCTGTCCTGTCCTTTCCCATCTGCCCTGTCCTCTCCTGTCCTGACTTGTCCTGTCTGCCCTCACTGTAGGCTGACAACAAAGAAAAGGAGAACAAGGTTGGTTTGTCAGGCCCAGTGTTGTGATGTTTGTTAGTAAGCCTGAAATCAGGCCTTGGTGCAACAGGAACTTTGTGTTTTGTGTGTTGATGTTGTGAACTAGACTCACCTCTTGTTGTTTATGTTCATTTTTTTACCAAACTAAAGTCAAATCATATCCAAATATCAAACTGCAAGCTTCATCTACACACTCAGTATTGAGTAGAAGAGAAGACATTGTTGGAAGTCTCATCATATTAAAAGCTGCACAAAGCGAACTGACGTGACCTTGAAAGGCTGTTAATAAACTTAAATTCGAGCAAACCCAGCCAATCTTTGAAACCGAATAATATTAGAATCAAACTTTTTGAAGCTTAGGCAGAGAATTTATCCCACCAGTGACATTATTCAACTTATATTAATGTAATAAAAATAATACTAATGATAGTAAGCAACTCTATTTTTAAAGACCAACTTGCATGTTAGAGCCCCCAGTGAATCAGTTTGTTGGAAAATGATATAGACACTAGACTTTAAAAGAAATATACATAAATATACACTACAGTGACACCTAGAGTCGCTGTTATGAGTAACTTTTACTTCCGCATCAAGAAAAGCCCAGCCGGATGTGACGTAACAAGGGCGACAGCAGCCATATTAAACAATGGCAAATATGAATGAAAATGCTAGTTTTGAGACAGAGGAGGTCAATAATGTATTTTCATATACATATGACGGACCACAACCATACAATTATGAACCTGCTAGGCGTCCAAGAGACCAGGAGCAGCCAAGGGTCAGGAGAAATTAAGTTACAAAGTGCTTTACATGGTTGAACACTGATTTTAAAAGATGCAGGAATTTAGGCAAATAAAATCTCTCACTTTTAAGAAATAGAAAAAGACAAAAGAACCCCAACAATAAAGGTAAATGCCAACAATGAAAGAGATAAACAATGTTGTCAGCAAACTGCCCTGAAGATTGCACTGAAGCAAATTAAATCGAACAATGAGAAAAACAAAAATAAAAGAACATAATACTCATTTGGGAAAACAAGGTTGAATCTAAGGCCTAGTTGACATGTACACTGGTATTTTTGAAAAGCAGGATTTTTCTAGCCTGGCGTGTCCAGACCCAATTCGCAAAACACGAATGGGTCTGGACACGGAGTGTACATTTCCTCTATTCCCGAGTGGCAGTATCAACGGCTGTCACTCAAAGTGCCCCTTCACGCAATTGGAAAGATGGAAAACCAATCAGAGTATACTAAATGTGTGACGTAGGCTAGCACAACGCCACTGTAAAAAGACCATCAGGCAAGTGCAGCGTGCAGCGGAGATGAGCTGTGATGATGTCTGGGAAAGAGTGTTGCCATCTTTGCGGATTTCCTCCTCACTGTGGACTCTGAGTTGCATGGCTCTGATTCCCAGCTTGGTCGCTTCCCTGACCTGCTCCTCCATGAGAGCAACTAGCCGAGAAACAACAATAGCCGCTGGGTTTTCACTGAGTCCCATCTTTTTCCCAATCAACGGAGCCAGTTGGTAAATTAAACTTTTACCAAACCCCGTAGGAAGGACGGCAAACGCATCCTTTTTTTCAATAAAAGCTTTCAGCGCAGCCGTTTGCTCTGCTTTTAGAGAAAATGTACATTCCAGTTCGTTCAACACATTTACCATCGCAGTTTCAAAATCAGTAGCCATGTTGGTTGTTTACAAAATGCATTCACTCCTTGTCCCTCCTGTTCTGATGACGTGATTTCAGATAACCCGCCCCAAAGTAATACACGGTTGTTATTGGCCCGGTAAGCCAAAACCGATGCCAGAATTCGCGTTTGTGACTCCATGGCCAGACTAATCTGCGGAGCGAAATAGAATATGAGCTTGTGAGATCAGGATGGTTTCAGCAGGCTAGGATTTTTCCACCATTTAAAGTAGCCAACTGTAGCCAGTATCTCACTATCACTATTCTCATTCATATTTTAAGAAGCTACAAATTATATTCAGCCACAAAATCAGCCTGAAAAGCTGCAAACCAGAACAGAAGTACAGAGAGTTGTTGCATAGTGATGATACACCATCTCATCTAGTTGCATTGGTGTGAACCATCAGGTTTTTAGAACGTTGCAGAACGGCGCATTGCAAGTAGTTGCTTGTTTCAACTCTTCTCATCGCGAATCTTTGGTCTGAACTGGTCTAAACACACAAAGAAGAAGATGATGTTGGCCAATCAGTTACCTGGAAAAAGCTGTGACCTGCAGGCTGCCTGGAGCAGTTGCACATCCTGACCCCTCTGTCCGTCAGTATAGTGGAAGAGTAACTGTGCATTTATGTGTAATCATGTAAATGTACTTGCAATTTGTAAAGTAATGTTTCCAATATTTTGGTCACGTCCACCATTGCACGAAATGTCGCCTCGTTGTAATGCTTCACAAAGGAGATAACGGTGCGCAGTTTGATGTCACAAGCCAAAAATGCTGTTTTCCATCGATACATCAACTCTGAAAACAGTTTTACAAAAGGTCAGTTATCAGTGACCTAAAATGCAGCATGTGGATGAAAGACATTAAAAAATATCTGTAGATGTGGACAAGGCCTTAGGTGTTGTTTGATTTCATGTTTTGCAGTGATAAGCCATGTTATTGTATAAAAATGCCACCGGCTAAAGCTTTAAATACTGATTGTGTACAGAATATTTAGTTGATTCATTACGACAGCATCACAGGTGAAACTGTGAATGCTGCTTTTGCTCTGACTTCAGCACAAGCAGGTCCCTGGGTTCTGTCACTGGTCTCTAACAGTCGCCTGATGACACTGCAGATTAGCAACTTGCTGTAGCATTAAATGCCTGTTTCCACCAGACATCTCTTTTTACAGCCAACAGCACTAAAGAGATGCTCCAGGGAAGAGCTGGGTGCTTCATGGTGCCTGCTGTTACTCTGGTTGAAGTTGGGAACAAAAAGTTGAGATATTTTAAACTTTGGGTACTAAAAAGAAAATGCGGAGCTCTGACAGCTGTTGTGAACACGACAGCGTGTCTCTATTCAAAACGAGGAGACAACAAAGGCACTTGGAAAACACAGTGTAACACTGATATACAATTAAGCTTTAATATTCATCACGGAGCACATATTTTCTCCTAAAACTTAATTAGTCCTGAGAAAGTAGAGCTTTGTCGGTTATATAAGTGTTTTACTTTGATGAATTTTACTGGATGTTTTAGTGTGTGTCTACAGTAAGTTGTTTGCCATCTGTCCTCCTGTAGGACGAGTCCTCAGACTATGATGACAGTGAGGAGGAGCAGGAGAAGGTTTGCTTTCTTTAAGATAGGTTCCTCCAACATTTTCCATGACTAACCTCTCCTCCTCTGCCGCCTGTCATCTCAGAACTGACTGATATCCTAACATGTGGTTGACTAGATCCTCCATTCTCCTTGCTGTTCTCCTGTGAGACAGCGTCTACGACTGTCTGTGTGTGTGTGTGTGTGTGTCTGCGTGTGTATACTGTTTGTGTTCATGTTTCCAATTTTTTTCCTTGTCAGATTACAGCTCCATTAACGTCCACATGCCTTTTGTTTGTTGTTTTCTGTCTTTAACGTCTTTGTTTTATTCTTTTTTTTTGTCCAAAAGCTTGATAAGGAAAAGGTGAGCCACCAGACAAAGACCCTCATGTTCCCTTTGATAGTTAATGATGAATGTTTGTGTTTCTTTTTATTTTATTAACATCATATTATCTTTTTTTGTCCTGTTTTTTTTTCCCTAGTCTGAGTCCATGAAGGAAAAGGTGTGTTTGCAACTTAGCTGTGTGTGTGTGTGTAAACCATAGACTGCAATCTATGGTGCAAACTAAGCATTTAGAGATGTGTGTGTCTGTGTGTGTGGTTGTCAAGCCTGATCGTGAGGGGAAATTTGTTATTTCTGATTTAAAAACAAGAATTACATTGCTCTATATTAAATGCATACTATGTGCACTATTAGTACATGTTTTTATAATGATAAGTTTTTAAATCACAATGTGAAAGAATTCAGTTGTTATGATGAACCTATAGAGAATTATGAGCTGAATCTGCAGGTCCCCTCGGCTTTACCGCGCTTCATATTGGTTCATCGTTTCATTGTTTAGCAATCTGACCTGCAACTTTATTTTTTCGGTTCATTTAGCCACTTTCATAGCATCGATTGAACAACAAGGCAGCCGTTTCCAGCATCTTCTCAGCACCTAAAGCAGACAGACGGTGTTAAAGACTAAATGGTGAACACAGTGGAGCATTTAGCAGCTAAAGAGAACGATATTTCCCTCAGAAGTTGGTAGGGACCAAAAACAGAGCTAAAAGAGAGTGAATTTTGGAGTTATATTCATCTGGACACAAACACAACTCCAAATTAATGATAATGTTGCTGCATGCAGGGTTAAGCAAACAATTTACCCTCATTTTGACCAGATAAAATTAGGACAAAACTTTTGGATGTTGTTTTGTTAATTTGAAATAAATAGAAAGTTGTAAGTTTGTAGCGTGTTTAAAAACAGGGCCAGCACTTTGCTCAGGCTGTCATACCCAAAATGTTGTGTGATATGTATGAACCACAGTTAAAGGCAATTACAAAACTGAACGTGTGTTTCTGAAAGATAACTTTCAGTTAGATGTAATGACTTTTCTCAGGATGGCAGTTAGAGTTGATGTTGACAAGTAACCCATTGTGAGAGGTGCTGGCTGGTAAAAATTTGGCAAACAGTTAAAAAGTCCCCTTAATAGCTGCAGTGCTCCCAAGTAGCTACTACCACTGATCCTGAAATGACTAGTAGTGCTTAGGTAAGGTAAGGCTTAGTGAAAGAAATAAAATCACTTTTACGTACGGGCTTAGCGATATAGAGAAAATCAAATATCACAATATTTTTGATCAGATATCTTGATATCAATATTGCGACGATATTGTAAAGTTGACTATAGTGCTCCCACAAAATATTTATACAATGTGATGTTTAGTAAATAATGGTCAGTAATGTGGATATAATGACTAAAGTACTGTTCGGACAGGGTTAGTTTTACATAGGGATGTGGACTAATGTCAGATTACCACAGGATGTCTGTAATATAAATGTCCGATCCACACCGGACAAGAAATCTCCGTAATTCTACCAGAGATGGGAGTGGTGACGCGGTTTGCATCCTGGCATCACCTCCCTGTCAGCATGTGCGTGCTACGTTGCTTCCTGTATGTGTACACAACGATTAGCAATATGGATTTATCTTAGGCCTACTAACACAACCAGAAGTCTCGTGGCTCTGAAAAGTGCTTTCTTCTTGACCTCTTTGATTGGTCTCCCACGTAGGGCTATGAGATCATTAGAAGAATGTCCACTATCACGACTGCCGACAACACCCAATGCTTCTTCAAGCGCCTCTATCATCGAAAAAACGCGTAAAAATAGTTGTGAACAGGACGTGACAAAATATTTACATACATTTTTACTGAGGATCGTGTTCGCACGGGATTAATATTACCCAAGGTATTTTCTCCGGACCGTTTTACAGAAGGTAAAAGTCGCCGTAATGTTTACTGACATTATCCGTAATGATTACAGACATGGTGCGTTCGCACGGGACTAAAATCCCAGGTAATAATTACTTTACCCCACGTCTCCATGTCAACTAATCCCGTCCGAATAGTGCTTAAGTGAGTAAAAGCAAATAAAAGAACAGCTAAAACCGTCTAGCAAGTTCAGAAAATTGCAGCATTTTACTGTAAAGTAGCCTTTCAAACCCAGGAAGAGTATTACAAAATCCAAAATCTAAGACGATATCTAGTCTTATATCATAATATCGATTTATTGCCCAGCCCTCATTATTGGGAAGTGAACTGAGGTTCATTTGACCTGCTCGCTGTACATTAGGTCTGTCTCGAATACCACTTCTTGTGCATCAAAGCTTCAGTAAGAAATATCCCTGATTAATCGAAGCTTTGGGGGTGAGGGGGGTCATTTTTGTAAATTTTGTCAGGATTCCAGAAGCTTGACTTTTTAGACATTATGCCAGCAGATCTAGTCAATCACAGGTCTGTTGTGTTCACAGCTAGGCCTATCACTAAGTTTAACTGTCGTCGTCTGTGACTAGCTAATAGTCACTGTTGATGCATGATGAGTTATGTTGCATTACTGTTTCTTAATTTATGGGCTATGTAGGATTTTTTGGGTAATGGTATAGAAAAACGGAGCATTCGAATACTGATTTGTACATCAATTACCATGGCAACGATCAAAGCATTGAAGCATTTGGGTCAGCCCTGCTGAACATTGTCCGTGTGGCTGTAGTAGAAGTTGTTTTGGTCCAAAGTAGTGCCAATTATTTGCCACGGAGAAACAGGAGTCTGCAGGTTTTCGTTTCAACTATTTTCTCATTACCACACCTTAGAGCACAGAAAGGAGCAGGTCATTAGTGAAATGATTTGGTGATTGGAAGGACTGCAGACTGCAGAAGTGTGTCGAAAGCCCGGGGGGTCGGCTGCCAGCATGCCTGGTGTTAATGATCCTAATGATCTGTGTTCAAAGTGGTCTGATAATGTTTATCCGGACACTCTCTGAAGGTCTAAACCCTGCGTATGCTCTCTGGATCATGCTGTTAGACAGACACCTCGTACCCTCAAAATATTAAGAATAGTTTTTAGCCAAGTTTTTATCACACCTCAGAGGGAGATATGAGCCTCCAACCTGGATATAAAGTCTGAGAATCAGCAAAACTGGGCCGAGGAGGGTCTCACCTGGAAGGAACAATAAGCTTTATTATTATATGAGTCACTGTCTGGAGGGAGTTAGGGCTAACAGTGAAGGTGAACCTAATAAAAGTGGCACAAAGAGTGTTACTGTTGCGATGCCAGAGTCTTCATGAATGTGTGTGTGTGAACATGTGTAGTGATGCTTCTAGCATGTCAGCATAGCTCACTCACAACTGTGTGTCCCTGCAGGCTGAAAAGAAAGACAAAGAGAAGCAGGTTGGTTTGTTCGTGTCCTTCACCTTCCCTTTCTGCCAGAGTGTCTCCAGTATTCCTTTCCTCTAAATCTATTCAGATTTGCTCCCATTCCCCCGTAATATTCCCTGAACGTCTGGTGTTTTTAGTCATTTTGAATGCACTCATTTACCCTCTATTATTGCAATTCAATTCAGTTTTTTACATCTAGTTCAATAGAAGAGGTTTGCATGTGTTAGAAAAAGAGAGATCAGAAGTGTTGGCTTTCTTTTCATACATTTCCTTTCTTGCCTTTCCTCCAAGGAGGACACTAAGAGCAAACAGGTGGGTGCTCCAGAAGCAGATAATCACCCTTATTTTAGAAATCTTGTGATCAACAAGTGCAGACAAGTACAAGTAGGGATTTAAAGCTTCAATGACAGCTCTAATAAAGGGTCCTGTGCTACGTATCTTTCTCAAGTTTGTCCCACATTCATGATTTGTATTGCTGTTTGATGTCTTGCCCACTTTGACTGAAGGCCTAATGATCACTTTGCATGTACTGACTAATTATTATAAAGACTGTCACACATAGAAAAGGAGGCCAGTAAAGGCACCAGAACTAAAAATGAACATTCAGAAGCAGCAAGAAAAGATTCTTTTACTGTAAGTTCAATTAATAGTTTGCAACAAAACAAATTCTGAGGTCCCAGCAGAAGCTTTTCTATCAAATGGCATATTGAATCTATCGAATGGAGAGCGGAGCACCTGAAAAATGAAAGCTTGTCAGTGCAAACAGACTTTGACAGAGTCCAAACAAAAGACAGCAAAAAGGTAATATTTACTGTCACCATTTCCAAATCCCCTCAGCTATTGGAAAACAACAACAACAACAACAACAACCTCCAAGCTAATAACTTACACACTGATAATGGCAAGTTTTGATAAAGATTTGGATCGTGCAATAAGGCATGCCTGCTCTATTCTTTCTGTCAGTTGTTGTAAAGATCTAAACCAGGGGTGTCAGACTCATTTTACACTTAGCTCTCATTCTGACAAAGATTAATGAACAGTCCATTTACAAAAATAGTGATGAACAGCCTGAGATGAAGGCTGAAAGAAAAATAAGTGCAATTTCAACAGTATTTCTGTTTTCAGCAAACTCACCCTCAGAGTGTGGCTTTGGTGCCGATGCTATTTCGTTAGCAATAATTAAGCTAGCTTTCACAGCTGCAGTGCTGATCTCTTGGCTATAATTCAAACCAGACGTATGTTTCCTCAAACCTGCCAACAATTAATTTATCCTCTCTGTTCTTAGTTGTTTTTTACAAGTTGTTGTATTTTCGGTGCGATGAGTTTGATAGTGGTGCTGAATGTAATATTCCTTGAGTACACCAAGCTCACTGGCGTCCCATTTACCTCTGTGCAGAAATAGGGACTGGTTCATTTTGAAGGAATAGCAGATCATTTCACTGAAAAATTGGAATTAATGACTTCTCTGCAATTTTTATACCAAGCAAAGTCATTCAGTGGATTAGATTGGACCCTTTGGTGGGCCGGTTCAGACCCACAGGTCGTATGTTTGACACCCCTGATCTATACATATAAAACAGCTTGTGAAGGCAATTCGGAAAAGCCCAGACGCTGTCTCACAGGACTCTCGTTCCTGATGTTGATCCGTTTTCTGACACAGCCAATCCAATTTGATTTGCAACATCTTTTAACTATGGCAGCAGCATGTGCCAGTGACAGTAGCTATGTTTCCATCCAGAAGTGATTTGAATCATTGGGAAATGCACATTAAAAGAAATACGAATCCTGTGTGTTTCCATTAAATGTACGGACTTTGGTGAAAACTACGAACTCGCGCGAGTTTTCCACAGAGCTGGAAACAAAACAAGTCTCGCACTCTTCTTCTTCTATGTTTTCTGGCGGTTGGCAACCAGCGTGTAAATGCATTACTGCCTTCCCGACCCGGAGTGTCGATATCACCATGGAGAGAGGTGCGCTACGTCAGACTTAATTCGAACATAACTGTTTCCATCCCCTGTTTTGCAAATCAACATTTTTTCNGAAACAAAACAAGTCTCGCACTCTTCTTCTTCTGTGTTTTCTGGCGGTTGGCAACCAGCTTGTAAATGCTTTACTGCCTTCCCGACCCGGAGTGTCGATATCACCATGGAGAGAGGTGCGCTACGTCAGACTTAATTCGAACATAACTGTTTCCATCCCGTTTTGCAAATCAGCATTTTTTCGAATCAACCAAAACCCGGCTAAAGCGAGCATATTTTAGTTTGTACGAATCAGGGGATTTTAATTCGAATTTTGGCGTTTCCATCATAATTTTCCAATGCGATACTTCTAGATGCGCATCTAAACGGGCTGATGGAAACATGGCTAGTGACTTTAGTGACAAGCTTTTGTTATATTGTCATAATAATGTTCTGCAAGAGTCACATACAGCCCGCAGATCCTCTGGGGGTTTTAGCAGGTCCAGTAAGTTCCTCCAGAGCTACAGTGTAGGCAGGCTTTACCTTTAGGGCCCCGATCATCAGATTATATTTGTCTTCTCTATCACTAAATGTTGAATCATGACATATGACATATGTCCGTTAATGTTTTTTGTGGACCCATTTTAACAACAGTGCTTGCCTCGTCACGTGCAAATGTTCAACCAAAGTTCGTCCCTGACACTGTTTCGCAAGAGCACCATCGCTGCATCCCAACCTTAGTGCCGCCCAAGATAATTGTGATTGGTTTAAAGAAATGCAAACAAACCAGAGTGGGTTTTTCCCCTTATAGGAGAACGATAATCTGTGATTCCAGACCTGTCTCTAGTGCTGACACAGCGCTGTGGAGATAAGTCTGACTACATGAGACTAAATGTATTAACTGTTTATACATGAGTACAAATCATGTTTAAAAACTGTAGCTGCACCTCGACAAATGACGTGCAAATTTATGTTCCATGTTTGGCCATTTGTGTACATGCTTGTGTGTGTTTATGAGTCTCAGGATGAGTATGAGGCAAATAAAGCCGTTCATGTGTCAGTAGCTCTGTGTCCGCGGCCCCTGTTGACTCAGACTTTTCCCAGAATCCATTTCAAAGAATCACTCCCATTTGCCCAAACACTTGATTTGGCCACTGGCAAAGGCAGCACAGCTTTATTCAATTTCTGTCTCTTTCCAGGTTGAAGCTTTTTTTGTTTCTGTGTTTGTTACATATAAATTGTTGGCTTATCATTCCCCTCAGCATACATTGTATTCATGCAGGGCACATGTTGAAAGAGGTGAAAACATGACCTTAGAGGACAGTTGTCTAATGTTTCATTTTGTTTTATTTTTTTCTCACTAGTCAAAGGAGGAAGTAAACAAGGTTTGTTTGTCACAGTCATCCCCATTTTTCCTTTGTAGAGCTGTTCCCTCTGATCTCCCATTTAAATGCACCTCCTGAATTTAGACTATTAGCCTGTGGACACAACAGACATCCCTGTCTCACAGTCAAACTGATACACATTAATATTGCAGGTAGTATTTGGATAAAATCAATATTGCAAACCTGAGCCGGCCCGAGACATTAGAAAACTACTTTTTAGAGCCCTGTGGGGTGTATTTGAATACAGTGCCTGATAAGAAGCTATAAAACAATTTGAGAATTGCATTTTTAATATCTCTAATAGTTTATATATTTTATGTACTTTCTTACAATATTGTTTAAGTTTCAACAGATATTTTTTGAGTGTAATTTATTGTCATGAACTAAAGACTATGGATTAGTGAGAAATTATTAAATTCTGCTAATATACTTGCATTTAACTACACATTTGCATGTGCATATTGCTGCTGGCTGCATCCAAAGTCAGCAAGGGACTATTCATCATCTGGCGTCTCGTCCACATTCTGTTTATTCCTCCAGTTACACAAAGTACCCAGCAAAGAATATGAAAAACAATCCTCTCGTTGCAGCTGCTTATGTTAAATGTGTTCATCCCTAAAAGGTAGTTTATCAGAGGCCTTACAGGGCCATAAATAAGCTTTAGTCATCTGTATAGTACACATAAAAGGAAATATCTGTCTCAATTAGCTAAGTATCTGATCATTCTTTGTATAAGTTAACTCTCCTCCCAATAATTCCTGCTTGGGATGAAGTCAGTGTGCAGCAGCACCATAGCGAGCACAAGCAGTAAAACATGAGACTTCTACAGGTGATGTCAGTTCTCCCCGTTGTCTTGTAGCATCCCAGTAAACCAGAGGCAATAAACATAAAGCTTTTATTAAAATCACCCACTCACCTTCACCCAATCCACCAGACAATATCACTAAAACCCACCCAAAATAAACCCTCAGACTATTTTTACCTGCTGCATACCATAATATACAATCCTGTGTCTGTGACGTTGCAGTTTTTGTTCATTATGTTTCTTTTTACTTTTCTTTTTTGTCATTTTTTCCTCTCTGTCTTTCCTTGAAGACCGAAGCCACCGCTGCCACAAAGAAGGTACAGTTGTGTGGAAGAGAGATAAGAGAGTCCGACAAAACGTATTACCTGTAAAGGACACTTCTAATTTCAGGCTGTGATTCTAGTGAAGAGAGAGTGTGTATGTGTGTGTATGTATGGGTGTGTGTGTTATTAAAAGCAGTTCTTCTTAGTCATTCATTTTCCTTTGTCCTCCCAAAGTCTTGAAAAATTGCACCTAGTGAACTGAGAGTTTGTAATACCTCTGAAGAGCATGTTTTAAATGATCCACACCTAAGCCTGGAAGTCTTGTAGGAGATAGTATTTACATAAAAGCTTATGTAAAATATTTGTACTGTGTTAACGGAGCAAACACTATTATGTCTAAGAAGGTAAAACTAAAATTCATAGCACTCTGCATGAATATGATTGCTCCTTCAACAGTCAAGAACAAAATTTAGATTACAAATTTGTAATATTAGAGGCCAAAAAATTGAAGAAGAAAAAAACGTCCTGCAGCTCATTACTACATTATCTAATGGATAACAAATCAATCACTCATTGAGCAGCATGAATTTTAGTGTCAGCTAGGTAGCTGTATGCTAAGTGTTGGCTTGGACGGACGCTTGCAGAGCCACATTTGGGCCAAGATTTTGGTGTCTGTCCTCCCTATTTAACCAGTAAGATGACCAGCTGGGCATAAATTCAAGATACAGTAAAATACTGTGCTACCTTTAATTTGCTTCCAGTTAAATATGCCTGTTTGCCCCTCTGGGACATCTTTAACCTAGCTGGGCATAAACACTAGAAGCAGGCGGAAATTGGGGCGCCTGTGACTCAGGGGTAAAGTGGGTCATCCACTAATCAGAAGATTGGAAGTTCAATCTCCAGCTCCTCCAGTCCGCCTGTCAAAGTATCCTTGGGCAAGATACTGACCCCAAGCTGCTCCCAATGGCCACTACATCAGTGTGTGAGTGCAAGTGAATGGTTACTGAGTAGCAGGTGGCACTATTTATGGTAGCCTCAGCCACCAGTGTGACATGTAGTGTAAAAGCACTCCAGTCCAAAGACTAGAAAAGCGCTATGTAAGTGCAGTCCAAATTATTGTATGTTGTGTGTTTAACATGGATAGAACTTGAAATTGTGGTTTAACAAGCAGTTGTCTTACACACTGACGTTACCTCTTGAACAATTATGGAAGCAGCACCTAGGCTCATCATTACATTGCCAATTTTGCACCATTTAAATAAGCTCATTTTGTAAGGGTCCAACTTCAGCGCTCACATCTGGCAACCCCAGGTCTGCGAGCCAATGGAAAGGGAGTAGGCTCACCTTGAAATGAGATGAGAAAAATGAGAAGTGATGTTAGTGCTAGTTACAAATAGGGGTGTGCGATATGGACAAAAAATAATATCTCGATATTTTGGGGGATTTTGAAGATAACGATAATTAGACGATATTCTTTTAAATATGTGTTTTTAACAGCCTGAGTTATAGCTCATTAATTGCTTCTCATGGATGATATTAATGGAAAAATGTTCTTAACATTTCTTGCTGCTTTTTTACCTGCTCTCTCCGTTTGACTCTGGTGACGGCCTTTTGTAGCGTCAATTCCGTGTCCATTTGCAACTGTTCAGACAGGCGTTTGTCCCGCAGACTCACCACAAGCCTGTCCCTCATCTCATCATGTAGAGCCCCGTAACCGCAGTGCTCCGCCAGGCAGTGCAGCGCCGTAATGAAACTGTCGGCCATCTTGCCCGTTTCTTGAAGCCGCTGATTAAACTTTACTCTCTCAAAGATCACATTCTTGTGATTCTCTTCTGCTTGCGTCTCCAATCCAGAAGCAATGCGGAATCTGTCGAAGCGTTTAATCCATTTAGGCCAGTCTTCAGCCTTGAAGGTGAACTTTTCCGGCGGGGAGACTTGAAACTGTGCCATGTTGCCGCTTCGTTCAGCTAACTGTGGCTAGGCTAGGTAGCTCCATAGATGGTCTTCCGATACTGCGAACTTTAGCCTGACAGGCTGGGACCTATCACTAGCATCTGTGGGCGGTGTTGCTATGTTGTCTCGCTAATGTTTGTTTAGCAGCAGGCTGACCTGCCGGGAAGGTGCCAGTGAGAGATCATGTGACCACCTAGGTGTACTGCGGCGTGCTGCTGCACGCAAGTTACATAACTCTTGTTCAGTGAATGTGTGGGGTTTCAACCTTTCAACGTGTGTTTTCAGTTTTTGTGAAGTCATTTGCATACTCGATAACGTACATTTGCACATCGTTAAAACAACAATGACGATATTATCCTTAACGATATATATCGCCCACCCCTAGTTACAAATGCCTTCATTACCGAAGTCAACATTACTTCACAACATCGCCGCCATCTTTGTTGGCGGGTGTGTGTATTCTCAAAATCAGGAGTCAGCTTCATTTTTTTGTCCTTTCTGGGGAATTTCACAACCTTGAGTTACATTTTGATTGACATGTATTGAGGCGAACATGGCGTTTGACTGTTTTGAAGCCCTCTTTAGTGATTCTAAGGCAAGATATGAAAGAAAAGTCACCCTGATTGGCCTTTAATCATGTCTTAGGTTGTCTAGTTATACATGATACCACTACCTTTGTGCTACCTTACAAAATGAGTAGAGTATGAGTATGAGCTAAGTACTTAACATTAGCCAACTGGCCTGTAATGACCATCAAAATGCAAGACAGAACACGTGGGCTTGGAGTGTCACTGTTATAGGCTACAATTATGAGATCTGTAAATCCTCACCTGTTATGAAATGGGTTGAGCAGACATAAGTGTGATTTGACATGGGCGAGCAGGGTCTGTTTTGCTTGACTCTATAGTCAGAGTTTACCTGAGCCCTCTTGATGGCCGTCAGCCATGCTCTCCATTGCAATTCCTTTACTGGTATGATATAAAACTGGAGACTTGAATTTGTCTAGTGTTGTTAGTGGTCCAGTCAGTCACCCAGCAGCTCTTCAGCATGTTGGCGTGTCTGTGTCACAAAGAAGAGAATCTAAATTTGTCACTTGGACAGGTTCGCTTCACTGCTACAAACTGTGCCGAAGGTGATCTTTCCTCTACGCCATAGCCATAAAGTTGACTTTAGGAACAAAAAAGATGAAGTTATATCTGCCCAATAATACTTAAAATGTTCACTCTTTGTTTGGTTGTCTTTGTCTTTTTATTTGTCTTATAGCTGATTTTTGTCACAGTTGTAGTGTTAACCCTCTCATTCAGAGTGAAGATTTGTGAAATCAACTGCCAAAGTATTTTCCTATGAACTGTCGGTCATTTTGAAGCTGTAGGAAGGTTTATTTTTTTCTCTTTTTGACAGAGGTTAGTTGTCTCCACTGCTTTAAACATTCTGGATCATGAGTTTAAATTGATACTCTTTTAATATAACTCACCTGAAAAAGAAAAGAGAATCAGTTGCTCTTCTGGATGACAGTGAGCCTGTGATCATAAAGTGCCTGGTTTGAATCCCAAGTACAAAACTGTAAGCACTAGTTTTATCTACAATCCCACAGCTCTTGATTCATCCTCCTGTCTTATATCGGAGAGGATTTTGCCCGGTATTTTCTTTAATCTCTCAAGGACACCTCACTCACTCGTGTGCACACTCACCTCCAAAAGCCCATAAAGATGTTTGGCCACGCTCGACACTTGCAGTTCACATAAACACAGCTGTACATTTCGTTTTTGGACTCAGACCAAGAAGGAGGCGGAGTGGACAGTCCAAACTTTTTCCTTCACTCAACATTTCGCAATTAAATTGCAAGATACTAAAACACTGTCACTTCAAAGTCACGGCCCTCTTTTAGTCCAATTATATGTTATGGCACTTTGCCCAACGTCCTCTATCTAATAACACGGTTACACAGTTATCAATGGCACACTTTCCCCAAAGACACTTTGGGATGTCTTATCGTTTGATCGTCTAGCCACTTGGCTTTTGTAACATGTGGTGCATCCCTGAGGTCCAGCATACTAATGAGCCTCAGGCTGTATCTTACTGGTTTATTGAAGGCCCATTACCGGGCTCTTCAAGGCCAGTTCGTTCCGCATGCTGCATGACCACTGAAAGATGCACTTTGACAGTAAGAATATGGATTCTTTAATGTTTTGTTCATGCCCTTTAGAATTTAATTACGAGCAACTGAATGAGATATTGTGAATTTCTTTCTTCTTGGTGAAAACAACTGCAGAGGTGTCAACAAACCGGTGGCAAAATGGCTGCAAAGGCGCCATCGCTGGCTGTTACATCTGAAATCCAATATTAACACTAATCACAAAACAACTCAGCTAAAAAAACATGAGGTTTTCTTGCTGTTATTACACAAATGCAGCCTAATCATCATATTGGCATGCAGATGTCCACCAAAACTGTATTTGATATGTTTGATAGATTCATGGCATGTGTAACCATCTGAGGGACATTTTGTACTGAAATTCAGTTGAAATGATTTTCATATTTTCTGTCACAGTTTCATCAACGTTTGAATTCATTGTCATTAAAAACTGATTAAAATGTAGGAAATAGGTGGTTCACATGAAACTTTATTTTAAAATAATTTAAAGCATACCACCTTTTAAATATTATTCACAGTTCAAAATGTATTGTTCTTTATGTAAGTTTATTTTGATCTAGAGTAATAGGTCACATGTCTAGAGTTCAGGGGTCGTACGTGTTGAATTATGGGGTGAGGCAGTATGGTGGCAGAGAGCGGCAACGTGGCTACAGAGCAGGGAGCCGACGTGGTTGCAAAGGAAGTACATACGGCCCCAAATTAATAATATTCTGCACGGTCCAAGAGGTCCACACAGTAATAGTGCACCTTTATTTGGTTTTGTATCTGATTGTAATATTCAGTTAAGTGGCCTGTATTGACATTTTTCGGGAGACTCTAGAAGTAATTGGGAGATTTGAATTTCAGACCTTGTTTTTGGAATTTTTCTTTTTTGTAGTTTTCATGGTGTCTGCGGAGGAGTGAAGGAAAGAAATAAAACCTAAAAAGACATCTGTATGATGCACAGCATGATACAGCATGCATTGAAAATTTGTCATCATTTTAAGACAAAAGTAGACGGTTTCTGGTTTAGCAGCAGTTGGCTCCATTGGCCCCATCGTGTCACTGTCACTTCTTTGTATTTTACCCTTATTTATTTGAGTCTAAATGCAAACCATTCAAAACCATGAAGACACACTGATCACACACTAGTATTGGCTAAAACAGAGTCATAAGAGTCTGACAGATCTGCACTCAAAAGTTGGATTGTGCTTTCAACCTCAAACAACTTCAGTGAATCAAAACCACTAAACCCAAAGTCCTTTTAGTAAAGTTTTTGTGTCCATGGCATGCCTATTTCTTTGTCGTTTATAATAACAATGCATCCGACTTCGAAGACTTCTGTCTTCAAAGACACACACTATAGAGTAGGAAATGTGTTTTTAAAAAAAGGACATTCTTTATTTAAGACAATTAAATAATAGGAAAGATTAGCATTAGCAAGGATAACTGGATGTTTAACTATAATCCACTTTTTCAAACTTGATCTCCATGCCTGAACTTACAATCAGCCAAACAGGGTCCCAGTTCCAGCAGCATGCAGGGCTGACAAAACAAAACAGAACAATAAAGCTATTAAAATCTTTCCACAAAGGCAGGTGGACTGTCTGCAGTGTATTTTGGCCCCGGGGCCTCCCCTGCAGCCAGTGTAGTCAGGGCTGAAGTAAACCAAGGTTGGAGGACATCAGATGCCTGACAGGTGTAGCGGCGCTTGCAGCTGAGTCTGACCTCTTAGCTTACAATTAACTGTAATTATTACAGCGGTTCTTTGACGTTGTCGCCGGTCAGATTTGCAGAGAAGGTTCCCTAGTTTGTGGTGTCCTTGTTGTCTGGCAATGCACACGCCTTACTAAAGGGTTCTGTATGCGACATTTAGGGCATTAATATAGCAGCAAACCACTGATGTAAAGATACAGTGAAATAATGGTGTCCTGAGCAGAGAATGAAGCAATGTGACCTTTGTGCGTGTGTTGCGATTCCAGCTTCTCGTGGGTGGTTGTGGTAAGAGGTCCGGCTGCACGTGCATGTGTATATGTGTGTTTCCAACTGGTTAGCTCTTTGCAACCACTTTGCACTGCGCACATACGGTGGTTACTGATATCAGGACATCATTGTCACGAAGGAGCAGCGGCCACCCTACGGTTCCCCCACTGTTTATGGAGTTAGCAACGTTAGCTGCTAGCTGTCAGCTCAGCCACTGCTAGGTTGAGAACTGTGTCCACACAACTCATACACTGAATTTTGCAGAGTCCCTTTTCTTTATTTGATGGGACAGTTTTTTAGCATGAAAGGGGGAGAGAAAAAGAGGGGTTGACAAGTAGCAAAGGGCCACAGGTTGAAATCGAACCTGCGGCCACTGTGACAAAGACATAGCCTTTATGGGACGTCAAATCTACCAAGTGAGCTACAGGGAACCCAGAGTCCCTTCAAATATGGATTATTGGGTGCTGAAAATGCATACACAGAAAACAGTCTCCACATTCTTAGTGTGTAAGTGTCAGAGCTAATTTTAGATCAATTCTTCAGCAGCTTCCTCCTTATTTCTGCCCTGAACACCAGCCTCACTGTGCTCCCCACCAGGTTTATTGTACGTTATTATTCACCAGTTTCAGCTTTCTACTCTCAAAGAGCCTGTTAACAGAAGAAAGAGTGTCAGCCTCCTGCCGTCAAATGAGTTCCACTCAATGTAAAAAATTATTTTTACTTCATATTCAGCCTCTCGTGGTATATTTTGAGCTTCGGGAAATGGTGTGCTCTTTATAACCTGAAGCGCTCTTTTCACACACTGTTGAATGGGTTTGAAGAGGCATGAATGAGCTCGCCTCCTGTTAAATCCACAAACTCTTCTCAGCTGAAAATCTTGTTTAGTCACCATCTCTGCAATTTGCATTTCAGTCAGCACTTCTTTCCTGTTTGCTGGTCTGTATACATCACTCATACTGTAAGTCGCTGTGTGTGTCTCTGACTCACTGTAGTCACAATGTCTCATCCATTGACACAGAGAAATGAATCTGGTGTTACACACTCTTACTCATCTACACACCCGAAATGTATTCCTGCACTAATACATGTACTGTGTAACGTTTGCCTTTTCAACCACAGTTCGGAACGGCTTCATACATATTTATTTTGCTGCAAACTGTGTGCACAGCTCTGCTCAAACATCCAAAAATGCACCGAGGAGATGCTGATATTGATTTGTGGAACTTCAACATGAGTTTGTTGGAAAAGTTTCAACTCGCAGCACAGAAATAGAGCTCAAAACCAAGACAACCACCTTTTGGTTATTTATGCTTATGTAAGTGCAATTACTCCAGAGTGTGCTGTAGTTGCATCACTTGTCCTACAACAGAGACACTGGACTGTAACCTCTTAATATCCAGCAGACGCAGCTGTGTCTTGTTCTATCTGCAGTGCTCCTGCTAGAGCAAATCAAAGACTTTCTATCCAGTGTGTCAGACACCTTGGGCCTTATCTATCAAAGCATGTCTCGATGCACAAAAAGTCTGTGTTTATTAAACATGCATACACACAAGCATGCAATAAACAAGGTTAAATCCCACCTACTGGTATTCTACACCCATCTACCTGTGCATGAACAGGCTTGTTTACAAAAATATGCCCCCAAAATGTCATATACGGTGAAGAACATCCTTTTGAGAGGTATAGCCTCGAACAGTTCACCCCAAAATCAAAAGTATGTATTTTCCTTCCTACCTGTAGTGCTATTTATCAGTCTAGATTGTTTATTATTTATTTATAAAGAGCTACTTGTGAACATTTTGGTTTAGCCGACTAGTTCTACATTAAAGTGACAGTTCTACCCCAAATCATAAGCGCATATTTTTCCTCTTATAAGTTTAGATTGTTTTGGTGTGAGTTGCTGAGTGTTGGAGATATCGGCTGTAGAGATGTCTGTCTTCTCTCTGATATAATGGAACTAGATGGCACTCAGCTTGTGGTGCTCATTTGAAAAACTAATATCTCTTTCAAGAAATCGTGACCCAGTTACTCAAGATAATCCATTGTTGTGAGCACTTTTAATGTAGGAACTGTTTTCTCTCTACTGAACTACACCTTCCAGTCGCATCACTGAGTGGAAGGAAGCGTGCATCTACTCATGGGTGAGAGGCTCGTGCTCGTAACAGCATGAAATGTAGATATTAATGGCATCCTTCTAGGTGAGCTAGCAGTAGATGTATGCCTTCTTCTACCCGGTGATACAGCTATCAGTTGTAGTTCAATAGAAAGAAAATAGTTCCAATATGCAACTGCTCACAACAAGGTTCGTGAATTATCTTGAGTAACTGGGTCATGATTCCTGGAAAGAGACATTGCTGTTGAGTTTTCAAATGCATTTTTTGGTACTTTGAGCCCCACAAGCTGAGTGCTATCTGGTTCCATTATACTGGAGAGAAGGCAGACATCTCTACGACTGATGTCTCCAGCACTCGGTGACTCACACCAAAACAACCTAGACTGATAAACAGCACCACAGGTAAGAGGAAAAATATGCATTTTTGATTTAGGGTAGAGCTGTCCCTTACATGCAGAACTACTTGTCGTGAGAAACGGAGAAAGATAAAGAACACAGTCATTATGACAGCAAGGTTGATGTAGAGCTAAATGACAGTCAGCTAAATCAAAATGTTCAGAAGTTGCACTCTAAAAAATGTTGTTGTTTTTTTACAGTTGTCTCAATTAAATACAGTGTTACCCAGATGTAATAGTTATTTTCTTTTTACCACACAGTTGAACATCTTGAACACATTCATAGGATTGTGGAAATGAGCATATGCACAATTTTGTACTTAAACACAGTTGGTTATTGAGGCTCCTGCTCTGCTGTATCTTATACACATATGCATGTGTATTAAGGGCCCTATTATTATGCTAATATTTAATATTAGTTTTTAGTTGTTAATCACAGCTGAGATAGAGAACCACAGTTTTTAATACACATACAGGCAAACTTTAGTTGTCTTGTTTGTATCAAAGGCAGTTTCTTCGCAGCAGTGTACAAATACTGTGTAGTTGATAGACCTAGAATAGTTTAAAAAAGTAAAATTCTTATTTTGCTTTACGTGGCCCTCACATTAAAATCCAATCAGTGTGTGTTACTGAGTTATATTTAGGTGTTTCAGGTCTTTCTGGGCCAGATAGACAGACAGATAAAGAGGGGTAGAACACCAAAAGAAAACGCCAAGAAAAAATGTAAATAAGTGAACCTCGCTCAAGAGGAGCTGGATGCTCAAGTTCAACTTTACTGTCATGTATACAGTGACAATTCTTGTGCTCTGTGGCACTCTCTGCCTTACACAAAGGGTGCATATCCCTAGACAACAACAAACAGTAAACATCACATACAATTTGAATTTAGAGAACATACAACACAGTGATACATTACAGCAACAGTGCAGTGTGTATGGACTGCCTGAGGAAAGAAGCTGTTACTGAGACAGGTGTTGTGTGATTTGATGCTCCTGTAGCATTGTTTCGATGGAAGGAGTGAGAACAAAGCACGAGTGAGGTGGCTTGTGTCCTTAATTTATGGTCGTTCTGTGCCTACATTGTAGTAGTCAGGTTGCGGCAGACATTGTAACCGCTGCGTCAAGTCGACCTTTCACTTTTTCAGCTCTCCAGTCGTGGCTGTATATAACTGATGGTAAAGGCTTTGAATAACCTGTTATCTCCTCCTGTTCATTTCTGTGTGTTTTGTAGCTGGATACAGAGGCGGCTGACATCCTCAATGAGCTGCAGGTGAAGCTCAACACCTTCTTGGACAACTTCAGCACTGTGTTTGCCAAAAGGTACACACTCACACACACACACACACACACACACACACACACACACACACACACACCATACTCCATGGATGTCTGAAAAACAAGTCTCTGTCAGCCCTGCAGAAGTTTTCTCGTCTAACTCTGTCTCTGTCTCTGGCTCCTCTCTCTCCAGTTTCCAGACTCGTATTAATGGCTGCATGCGTCAGATGGCTGAGATCCTGTACCAGATCAAAGGCCCCCCCAACCACAACACTGCAGAGGCAGACGCTGACACCATGCTGAGACCCCTCATGGAGTTCTTGGACGGGAAGTAAGTCGAAGCATGACACACTCACAGTGACTCCTGATGTCCAGTAAGCTGCTGGCAGACGACTGCATCAGTGACTTTACTGTAAATTATTGTTACTCATAAAACCACTAATTTAATGAATGAACTCAGTCGCGTCGTTCTGTAAAGATCATCAAGTACATTTTGGTCAATTTTGGACAAGATGTTACCAATAATGGGTTACAGAACAACATCCAGTTAAAATGCAATGAAAAAAGCTGATGATACATAAACAGGTAAAACGAATTCATTGGAAAATTTAGGAACATTAACGCTGACCGAGGGTGCAATTATTATTTTTTTCGATCTTTTTAAAACTGCATTAAATACCCCCCATAGTAATCAGCTCTGACTATTTCTGCTCCGTCTGTACATTATTTCAGGAAGAAGGGGCAGCGTGTTTAAAAGCTTTTTTGCTGTTTTTAGTTCTCTTCGAATTTTGGGACCAACATCTGTAGAACATTGTGAAAGCATAGTCCATGTTGATTTTGGTCTTTACACACATATGTAAAGTCATGGGACTGCTGTGAAATTGCGCCTACTTGGGGGCAACAAAAAAGTTCATCTTGGGTGGGTTGGAACAACAAACAAACTAGAAAGGACGGCAAAGGTAAGACTTGCACACCAATTTATCTGGGCTAGAGAGCCACAAAAAGGTCCACATGATGAGATCATTGCAAAAGAAGACTATTTATTCAAGACATCTTTGCCCAAAAAATTGTTAAAAGTGCAAAAAAAACTACTGATTACTACCAGTAATCAGCTCTGACAATTTCTTCTGTACATTATTCCAGAAAAAAAGGGCAGGGTGTTTAAAAGTTTTTTTGCCTGGTTCTGTTCGAATCTTGCCCAGAGGAAGCATGTAAATACAGAGTAAAAGAGGACCCAGAACAGAGCCTTGAGGTACTCCATAGTGCATAATGGCAATAGATGACTAAGTGTAACCATAAACTTTCTGTCTGATAGATTGGAGATGAACCATTTGAGAGCAGTGTCTGCAACTCCTACAGTGTCTCTCAGTGGCAGATTAAGGTGCTATAATCAGCTTTATCAAAAGCAGAACTTACGTCAGGTAGGATCAAGGCTGACCCTAAACCAGCATCAGCAGCAAGCCGGAGATAATTGGTTACCTTAAGTCAATGGTTATCAACTGGTGGGTCGCGGGTCCATTCTGAATGGACCGCAAGTGACTCACAAAGATGTCAAGTTTGTGAGAAAACACACTTTATTTACAAGTACAGAAAATTTCCACCACAGAGCTTTTATTTTGAAGTGTGTCTCTCTGCTGTAGAGTGAGTGACTAATGGACAGCTACTTGACAGAGACAGCAAACTAGCTCAATGACATGGCCTAATGCGAGTATGACACTGAAAATATTCAACTGTGTGGACCTTGAACTAATGACTAAGGAGAAATCTGGACCCCGTGGCTGGACCAGTTGGGAACCACTGCCCAAAGTCATGGAGTCTCAGTGCTGTGTTTGAACTAAAAGCCAGATTGGAACCTTTCAAAAATATCATGTTGGCTCATGTGGGTAGTTATTTTTTGTAGACACAGGTCAGGTGCATTCATATAAAAAATAACATCAACCCCGGGTCAAAACAATTCATTTGAACTTATAACATTATATTGTGTCATTATATTTTACTATTTTGTGCAGCATTTAGGGCACAAATACCTTCAATGACCACTGTACAAGACAGTTTGACGAGACAAGTTTTAGCTCATATGTTTGGTTTTTGTGTGTGATGCAGTCTCAGTATCTTTGCTGACATCTGTGAGAAGACGGTGCTGAAGAGGATCCTGAAGGATCTGTGGAAGATCGTCCTGAGCAGCCTGGAGAAGACCATCGTCCTGCCTCAGAGCAATGACAGCCTGGTACGTACAGTCTGAACCCTGACCATCACTACTACATGCCTTACCCCAACTCCATCTCTAAACTAAACCCAGCTGACCCTTCGCTAAGTCCCATCCCCGGATGCGGACTGACCAATTATAACATAGCATCAGGCCGGCTCAGACCAGTGTCCGACAACAACACAGCTGTGCTCCATTGACTCTAATGCAGTCGTTTCAGATTTCCTTCATTTTCAGGCTGGTTTTGTGGATTTGGAGCTAAATGTTGTGCCTGGGGCACGTCGTGTATTAATGATACTCGTTACCTGGAGAGGTTGGAAAAAACTGAACGTTTCTTCCCTGTTCCAAAACCAAAATCAAAGCCTGAAAAGTGTAGGGTTAGCTAGCTAGCTACTGAAGATATAGCCTACTGAATGTATACACATGCTGCTTTTGCTTTTTAATGATTGTAACAGTGAAACAAAGACCGACCCTGCTGTACAGGAACCAGTGAAGGGAAGCAGGGAAACTTTGCTGATATTCAACCAGCTGTGTGTCATCGCAGTGTGTGTGGATGAGCGTTGTTTGTCTTCCCACGGAGATCCCTGCTGGCAGCAGCACGGGGCTGAAGCCAAACAGCGTTCATCTGCACACACTGCGATGCCACACAGCTGGTTGAATATCAGCAAAGTTTTCCTTTATATTCATTGTCTTGTGTGGCGATCAGCAGTGATGTGGTGGTTCACTTTTACACTGTGATCTGTAGCCTATAGTTCGGCTTTAGCTTCTAACTATCTTTGTCTTTTTAACCTGTTGTTGCTGCTGAGTCAGTTTGACATCCTGGATATATCCTTCAAACACAGACTGTAGACCCCTCTGTCTGCTTCTCTCTGGAATCATGATTTCCAAAAAATATGAAAATATTTCTTCAGGGAGTGCAGTTAGTTACAGTGTGGGCTTCTCCACCAATTTACCACTGCATTCTCATATCATTGTCAGACTCACTATGGATTTTTCCTTCTTTTTTAATGGATCAGAATCGACAAAGCAGAACCAGAGACATCATCTATTTTATTCTACACATTTTTCTTCTTTGTCAAAACCAGTCCTCTACTGCAAACATGTCAATCATAAGGTCTCAAACTGGTCCTCGCAAAGATAAAAGAACAAAAGCACAGACAGAAGATAATGAAAAAGCAGTTGCATAATGAGTAATCCATATTCCGTATTTCTCTTCTTCTGTCAGATGTCTTTACAGTCATCACAAGTCCAGCTTTACATACTGATGAGAGATTTCAGGGGACAGTGAAGGAGATTAAAACACACACAGTTATTAAAGGACAAAATTTGTGCATGTGTCTGCCCATTCACTACAAATATCAGTCAATCTTGTTTATTTTCTTCATTGATTTCCATGTAATGTCTTTTTCAAAATGATGTTTTTGTCCCGTGGTGATTGAGCAGCAGGCACAGACTGTCTTTGAAAACTCTTCTTTTTGGTAACATCTGAAAATCGGCCCCTGAACAGCAACAGTTTAAAACTCACAAAGAGAATTTAGATACAGTCATATTCACATTCAACATCCATGTTTGTGTGTTGTTGTGTCTTCAAACAGCAAAGCTCGTGAATTTTTTAAACATACTTTGAATGAATGAAATATGTCAACAAAGTCTCTGCAAGTTGATCATAACAGAAGAAGGGAATGAATGGAAGGCACAGTAGTATATCTACAGTATATTGGATTCTAGTAGTGTCAGCTGCTGTGCTCTACCTCCGCCTAGTGGTGGATGTCCGCAGGTGTGTTTCTCTTTTGCAAAATGTTGGAATGATCTTAACATGATTTGTTCCAGTTTTGATTTCTTCCTTAAATATATAAATCATGTCGAATTACTGCATTTTGTCTTTTGTACAGAGAATTGTGATGTACAATGAAGCATGAAAAAGTCATATGAAGTCTCAATATAATCCCTCCTCATCCACTTCTTTCTCTCTCCTCCTCCTCCCCCCCCTCTGCAGGGTGCTCAGCTCCTCACAGCAGCTAAAGGACTGTCTAATCTCAAGGTAACACATGCAGAGAGTTGAAAAAGGAGTTTTATTTTTCTGAAGGGACATTTGAAAGCCTGGATTTTGGTTTTGCTGCTCCTCGCCATGTTGTTTGTTATTGAAGCCAGAGCAGAGAGTCGGAGCCTCAAGAGAAGCAATTACCTCACACGTGTTTTTACCCCGTAATGGCTTATTGATAGAAGAAATTATTTCAAAACTGCCACCAAAACATTTAGAAGAATTAAAATTGGCCACAAAGACCACAAGTTCTTGCAGAAGAAAGCTGTTGAAGTGGTTCACAGGGTTCCCACAAACACATTTTCGTGGACAAAATGAACATGACTTTTGAAGGGCCCATAATAAGAATTTCATTTATGAAAAGCATGCACTTCACTGTGTCTGCTGTACTTGACGGCTTGGTTACGTTACTTTTTCCACACACACATGCAGGAGAGTCTTGCCTCCTATAACAAATGCCGCCACACCACGTCACATATACACATAACATCTAAAAGCAGAGGGCTTGGCCTGTTTTACGCAGACTTTATTATTCCCACCAGGAGCAATTTGTGGCCTTGCACACATACTGTAACACAACATAGAGTAACATGTAGACACATTAATAAATGAGTAATAAAATAAAAAAACATAAATAAAGAATATGCCAAAGAGTTGAATGGAATAAAGGAATCTATAAATAATAAACGTAAATAGACATATTATCATAAAAGAGATAAAAAAATAAATAAATAAATAAAAATTTACAGATGATTTAAAAGACAAATAGCAGAGGGAATAAAATATTTTGAATACCAGTTAGTTTTACAAGCAGATAAACAATGCCATGACGGCAACAGAGAAAATTTCCCTGCAAGAACACGTCCAGAAGAAGCTACAATAGTTGTGGCTGGTTTTCTGGAGGATTTGCTGATTGCACAAAAAGGTCAAGTCCCACTGTGTCACTATGGTGATCTTAGAGCAGATTTTAACAATGCTGTTTAGACTGTTTCTGTCTGTCATTGTGAGGCTGTGAAACCAGCAGATAAGGAGGCTCTCAATAAAAGACTAATAAAAATAGCAGAGGATGACGGGACTGACGGAGAAGGAATTTATTTCATGGAGAAGGTGAATTCTCTGTTGCCTCGCTTCACAGTATCTGCAGTGTTTACATCAAGTTTAAGAATACTGAGGAACTAACAAAACACTGTCATAAGTGGGGAAACACCAGAGGCAGGATAAAAACTCAAAATAGAAAAACAATTTTAAATCTGTCAATAAATAAATGAATAGATAAGTACCAAAACAGAAGAATATGCCAGCTAAAAAAAAACAGATTAATAAGAATAGATAAATACACAATAATAATAAATACAAAATTAAAAAAAGACATAAAGTCAAATTAAAAGCCAGGCTAAAAAGGTAGGTCTTGAGTTTGCTTTTAAAAACATTAAAATTCCCTGCAGCCCTCAGGTCTTCAGGAAGGCTGTTCTACAGACGTGGACCATAGTTATGAAATGACTATGAAATGACCGTGGGTTTTTGATCTAACTCTGGAGATGATTAAAAGGCCACTACCAGAAGACCTGAGGGTTCTGGAGGGTCCATACGATAAATAGGTAGAACTAAGACCATTAACAGCTTTACTAACCAATAAAAGGATCTAAAGATCAATCAAACCATCCGTTTATAAACTCTCACACAGCTCATGCAGTGTAATCCAGGTCTCATTTTTCCAGTTGTGTGCTCAGTACATTTCAAACAGACAGCCCTGTCCGACGTGGAACTGAACTGAAAGTGAAATTTATCTATGCTCTCCTCAAAGCCAGACTCGGCAGCTGCTGGTCTATCAGTGCCTATCAGTTATTTAGTTTGTGTTATTGTGTGAGTTTGATGTTTAAACTGTCAGTTAGATTCACCAAAGTATTAAAGTATCCTTTAACGCAGCATGCAAGACTGTACATAAAGCTGGCAGTATGAAGACTAGTTAGACTTGGTAAAATCTGGATGTTGAAAGTAAATTGAAGACGTATTTCCCTCCTTTACTGTTGAAGTCTCTGAAACGTGTCACCCAAAACAGTCAGTGTAGATTGTCATTGGTCTGTTAAATGGATTCATACTGTCACTGTATTTAAGTGAGCACAAACAGGCTACTCAAAACTATGCTAAATTACAAAGACCTTTAATCATGTTTTTTCCAGTTTCTGATTCATTTTTATTTATTTATTTTGAGTGTTGGTCTTATGAGGAAATTTTATCTGACATCAGTCTGTGAACTCTTGTTGCTGCAGGGAGGTGGAGAAGCCAAAACCTTGACGCCCAAACAGTGTGTGATTATCGACGCAGGGCTGGAGACCATCAAGGTAGGTGGAGACCTGCACAGTCACATGTCAGGCAAGGAAAAACATGGAAAATGTGTGGAAAAAATCTGGTAAATTTTGAGACATTTATATGATTTTTTTGCTTTATAGAAAATGCAAGATGAGGGTAAAAAGTAAACTGAGACTTCTAACAGCTGTTTTATCAAAATATAAACATTTCCAGCATGCTCAATACTTTCACATTTTAACTGTGAGATGTTGCCACCAGATTTGATATGCTGCTTTATTAGGAAAAGTGACACTCACATATTTAGTCATGCAGCAGAATAAACCAGGAAATGTACTCAGAGGTGCTCTTATATAAATGTTTTAACCAGAAAAAGAAAAATCTTTAGACTAACATTTCATTCTGTTACTTAATTTCTTCCTGTATATTACATACTTGTACATACTTGTGTATATTTAAACTCTCTGCAGTTATTTTCATGTCATTCCAGTTAAAGGTCCAGTGTGTAGGATTTAGGGGGATATGTATTGGCAGAAATGGAATATAATATAACAATAATGTTTTCTTTAGTGCAGCAGTTCTCAAATAGTGTACTGCGGCACAGTGGTGTGCCGTGATGCCAATCCAGGTGTGCCGTGGGATTTTGTGATAACCACACATTATTATTGCAATGTTCAACTGAGCCTATACAAAAAGTTGAATTTTTAGTCCACACTTGGAACATGGGAGAAGTTTCAGCTGCTTGCAGTCTGCAATCCTAACCTATAGATGCCACAAAATCCTACACACTGTTCCCTTAAGGCATCTTACCATTTAAATACAAGACAATATACAGTATATATGAGACTTGCTGCTGTGACACCTGAATTTCCCTCTTGGGATTAACAAAGGTTTATCGTATCTTATCTTATCGTGTCGTGTCGTGTCGTGTCATGTCGTGTCGTGTCGTGTCGTGTCGTGTCTTGTCGTGTCTTGTCGTGTCTTGTCTTGTCTTGTCTTGTCTTGTCGTATCTTATCGTATCGTATCGTATCGTATCGTATCTTATCTTATTTTATCATCGTAACGTATCTTATCGTTCGTATCTTATCTTATCATCGTATCGTAACGTATCTTATCTGATCGTATCTTATCTTATCTGATCGTATCTACGTATCTTATCTGATCGTATCTTATCTTATCTGATCGTATCTTATCTTATCGTATCTTATCTTATTTTATCTTGTCTTATCTTATCATCGTATCGTAACGTATCTTATCTTATCTTATCTGATCTTATCGTATCGTAACGTATCTTATCTTATCTGATCTGATCGTATCGTATCTTATCTTATCATATCATTGTAAGGTATCTTATCTTATCTTATCTTATCTTATCTGATCTGATCTGATCTGATCTGATCGTGTCGTATCGTATCGTATGTCGCTTGAACTAACCATATTTGGAATACTCCCAGACACAATCATGGTCTTTGTTCAGGATGTGGTCCTTATCTTTTAGTGTTAAATCAGTTTATAGTTAAGATGTAGTTTTTTTTTATGTTTTTTTTTTCAACTTTGGATGTCCTGATGTTGTTTTTGTGATTCTTATGTGTGATCTGTCTACTGTAACAGTATCAATGCCTTCTGGTGATAATAAAATACTTGTAGCTATCCTTCCACCTAAAAGGATTATTTTCCCACCTTCACGCTGCTTGCTTTCTTTTTCTTCCAGCAATACTTCCACGCAGGAGGAAACGGGCTGAAGAAGGCGTTTGTGGAGAAAAGTCCTGAACTGGCGTCGCTGCGTTACGCCCTTTCCCTATACTCACAGAGCACAGATGCTCTCATCAAGACCTTCGTCACCACACAGCACTCCCAAGGTGATCATAGACACACACACTCACAGCATGAACAGTATGTAGGCTTTCCTTTAACCATTCTGCTCTTTCCTGTCCTCCAGTGCATGATGGGATGGGCATCAGAATCACGGGCAATGAGAAGATTCGACCTGACAGGGGTGAGTCCACTACACACTTAAATACGGATATTTGTGGTTCTACAGGAAACAAGTGAGGTTATTTAATGTTATGTAACAACCAAACATTAGAGGTTCAAGAAGTTAAACTGAACGTTTTTCGAAGTACTTTTTGGACATTACCATCAGCAAAAATGTGCTTTACTCTATGAACTAACAAGGCACAGTGTTGCAGTGTATTTCACATGTTTCCTTGTTAATTAACGAAGAGTGGTGATGTAATTGTAGAGATATTTCTTGAGCATTTCCCGCTGCAGAGCAAATGCCCCATGCTGTGTGTTGGGGTTTTAATTCATGCTGTAAATTTAAAAAATTATCACTTCATCAAAAGCCGACTGTAACAGTACAAGATACGGCAGTGTGTCTATAACACAAACCACTTCTCACATTATCACCATCACTCTTTATAGTAACGAAAGGGATTTTAGCAGCTTTGCTCAGAGCTGTAATGTAAGATAAGAAAGTGGGTCACTGCAGCGGTAATAAGATCAGGATGAGAATAAAAAGATGTTGTTAATCATGTTAATGTGTGACGTGGTGGGTGTGTTCTGCAGGCGCGGGGATAGAGAAGCCCATCGGAGAGGCCATCCTGCAGATCGACATGATGCTCGGGAAGGAACGCAAAGTCACTGTCAGAGGTGAAACTCCTGACTTCAATATACACAGTTACGATTAAAGGGACAGTTCGCCCCAAATCATATTTTTCCTCTTACCTGTAGTGCTATTTATTAATCTTTGGAGTGAGTAACTGAGTGTTGGAGATATCAGCCATAGAGATGTCTCAGTTCTTTCGCTTTTATATATGTGTTTATTTATTTTTCTGGGGAGCTTGGAGCACCGCAGTTCAAGTTCCATCCAGTTCCATTATATTAGAGGAAAATCAGACATCTCAGCAACTCACATCAAAACATTCCCAAACAATAAATAACTTTCCTTTTAACTATTAGTTGTCTATACGTTATGTTACTGCCAAGTGTTGGTCGATGCACAGGTCATCCATAACCATTTACCATTACACACATGGGAAGGCAACTGTGTGCAGAAAAATCTCTATATGGTGTGTGCGATCGAGAGCTTCACAACTGACAATTTATACCTATACACTAGAAACAACAAAACAAAATTCACAAGACAACCTCACCTCATTCCTCAATCACAAAGTCGTTAATTTACAACTAAAGTAAGTCAGCAAGTCTCTTTTCAAATTACTTTTATACCTAAATGAACTGAACTGAAACAGACTGAATGGTCAGCAGTAATACCCAGTGATTAACACTTTATAGTTTTACACTCTAAAACATGCAATAATACTAATATGGTCCTCTTAAAAAAGTAAACAAGGGTCGACATAATTCCACTTCATCACTGAATCTCTGCTTCTCTCTTCATCCAGTTATCGCTGTGAACGATATGAAGTGGCAGACATCAGGGATGTTCCGGCCTTTTGTTGACGTCTCCATGGTCGGTCCCTTCCTGGCCGACAAGAAGCGCAAGTTCACCACAAAATCCAAGAACAACAGCTGGTCGGCGAAGTTCAACGAGTCTTTCCAGTTGTGAGTTTGAAATCTTTACTTTTAATGAGCTCACACACTCACAGCTGAAATGTTGAAATCAGAGTCTGATGTTTGGTTTCTTCTCCTGCTCTGTAGCACCCTGGGTAAAGAGTCCCCAGACTGCTACGAGCTCCAGGTGACGGTGAAGGATTACTGCTTCGGCCGTGCAGACCGGGTGGTCGGCATGGCCGTGGTTCAGCTGCGCGATGTCGCTGATCGCAAGAGCTGCGTGTGCTGGTGTCCGATCGGGCCACGCATTCAGACCGACGAGACGGGCTTGACTGTGATGCGTATCCTGTCCCAGCGGCCTGCTGATGAAGTGGCCAAAGAGTTTGTCAAGCTGAAATCTGAAACTCGTCCTGTGGAGGAGGGCAGATGAGCAGAGATCCAAGAGAGATGGGTAGAAATGGTGAAAATGTGAAACTGACATGATCACAGTCGGGGTTGAGTCAGGGCTACGTGGCTGTCACTGTCATCCTCATCCTCAGTAAACACAGACGATTAAAGCCTCTGATGTGGAAGAGGTTCTTCAAAAGACGCAGCAGACACAACTAAAATGACCATTTTAATAGATGTGATAACAAAGAAATTCATTCAATTCAATAGACAAATTGTGGAAGGAGGTGTTTTCTCAAAATGTTGATAAAGAACATGAGCGACTTTGGGTTTAAATCACCAACTCAGAGGTCGGAAATTGTTTCAGTTCACTGCAGAGAAACTCTCTGATTCTGATGTCGTGTGTAGCAAACTAAATCTGTTGTCTGTCGGCCATCAGAGCTGCTAATGCACACCTTTTTACCAAACATCCATTCAGTGGAATGAATGAACCTGTGTCGCTGTCTACCTGACGGTATAAAAAGATGTTACCAACGCAGTTGTCTAAACACCATCTGAACATGAGCAGTACATTCTGACTGCTATGAAGTGACTGTTTAATGATCATAAGTAATTATGACATGAGATGAAGTGAGTTGGAGGAGGTAATCCAAGAGTCTTGTACTGTTTGAGCCTTTAAGGCTCACAGAGATCCTGTGACATCGGCACCACTGTTGATTCTAGTGTCCCAACACTGTTTCCCAAAAACATGACACTGGATACACGTCATTAACCAGCTAATTAATGTCACAATAACGCATAAGGATTAACATGTGACATACTTAGCATGAGCTTCAGTTTGTAAGAAACATTTAAGCATCTCAGAATTGATCAGCCAGTTCATAAAAATAAGACACAACGCGCTTGACTCACATTAGACCTGAAAGACTGGGTGCTGGATCCTGACGAAAAAGTTAAGACTTGGACAGAACTCCTGTTTAACTTTTTAGTATTGCCACACGGTCACATACACAACAATTTATTGGTCAACAACCAGATCAATGGTAACTCATTTATCATTTAACATGACAATAGAATTAAGTGCAACACACATCGTTTGTATCAAGTGTCACATCCTTTGATTCACACCTGTCGACAAGCGTAGATGCATCTTACAGAAAGAAGCACTATAGTCAGGATACAGTAGCCAGGGTACGCCATGAAACTGAAGCATGTTTACGCTGGGAAATGTTGTACAAGAGGTGATGAAGTGTGATTGAGTCAAACCAAAACAAGTGTGTCAAGATCAAGCGGCAACTTTCGGGCACGGAAAAAGAAGCCAATGCAAAAGTGCCAAAAGTGCAGTTCCTCTTATGGCCACTTGGGGCTGGCTCTAAAAGCCATTCAGTCCCCACAGACCCCCAACGTCACAGCAGAAATACACATGTTTACAGCCTGTTACGAAAAACAATTTTGATCTCTTTATATAATTTCAACATTCATGACAACTGTTCAAGGGTGAATTTTTTTAATAACTCACTCGTTTACATTTTCTTATGGTTTAAACAGGCTGTCTGTGAGGCGTCACCACAGTCTATGAGTCAGATCCACCACTTACTTGTCCACAGCTCTACCTTCTCCTCCAAATATGGTCACATATGGCTAAAAAATCCAAGCTGGCGATGACCAAAATGATGCCAGTGAATGTGTTGCCCTTTAGTGATGGACTTCTGGTAGTATTTTTCCAGATAGACTCTTGAATGAAAGAAAAGACGACACCCTAGGAAATGATTTTCAGTTTAAATCAGTCAGTTCTCAGTTACGTAGCCTTAAGAAAATGTTGGCTAGCTAATGTCGCTAGCTCACATACTCAGTGGGATTCAGACCTAAATGAATGGGTTCTACAAAGTGAAAGGCGTTGATTTTATTTTCTGAAGCAAAGGATTATGGGTATAGTTTTAAGTATCTGACTGACCACTGGACTGTGGCTGCAGAGCAAAGGTTTTTAAATTCTGTTTCTGCCAAGTGTGAAACTGTGACTGTGGACACTGTTTACCCGTCGACCTGCTCTGACTGGAAACAGCCAAAAGCTGACGACCTGTTTTCAGGCGTGAAGTCGTGTGAACAGCTTTGATGGAGGTTCAGAAACGGACCTCCAAGGATTTTATTTTATCTGTTTTTAAAGCTCAAAATTGGATGAAAAAACAAAACAAAAGTCTTTCAGCCTTGTCGTGCATGCGCAGTCACATACTGCACCAATCATATGTCTATGAATACCTGATTGGTGTTTCTGCATTAGGCGCATTACAAACTCGGACCAGGATGGAAAATAAAAACAGGCAGGTTGTTGAACTAACTTAAGTGTAACTGGGTTTGATCCACACTATTGTATGTTTACTACGTGCCAAGAAACGCAAGTGTTCAGCGAGCCATGTTCAACTAGCTCTCTTTGCATATTTTGGGTTGTTTGCGGACAGATGTGGCCACTGTAGATGTCCCAAATCTTACTGCACGTTTGCCAAAACTTGCTGCACTGTGGCTCCAAACTTATAGTAGAATTTCAACGAGGTATTCTGGAAACTAGTTTAGAGTTCTGACGTTAGTCCGGCTGTGTTAAACTGAACAAAGACTTGTCTGCAGTAGGGTTTGAGTTATCTTATAGTGGACACAGCTGCAGTGACAACTGAACTCTTGCACTCAAACTGTAAGTTTGTAAAAAGTTAAAAAAATAAATAAATAAAGCCTACGACCAGAGCATGTATTTATTGTATACAGAGTCAACTAGAATTGTGATCTTTTTCATGTATGTACTGTGAAATATGGAGATTGATCAAATGTATGTAAAGTAGTTATCATTATTCCAATGTGACATATGTTGAAAATACTTGTAACAATATTTTGTACATAAAATATTTATGAATCAAGGCAGTGTGTCCTGTCATCTGTGCTCCAACACATTTTTTTATTCACTGTAATCAGCAGTAAATCAGTCTCTCATAAGTGTGTTCTTACAGACCTCAGATCAGCTCTGACTTGAACATGACTGCATGAAATAAACTCCTAAAATTATACTCCTAATGGACCTTTTTCTCAGCAGACATTTTAATTTGTCCTAGTGGGAAAATTACAGGTGTTACTAATAACATTAATGTTTCTTTTCTGCTTACATGGCAGCTTTGCAGTGTGTGTGTGTGTGTGTGTGTGTGTGTGTGTGTGTGTGTGTGTGTGTGTGTGTCCACCTGAGAAGTTTACTGGTTTAAGGGAATAAAAGCCTCTAAAGCAGCATGTAGACTATCATCATAGAGGTATTAACCTGCTCTTGTACCGTGGGTCCAAAATCAGTTTCTTGGGCATAGTCAACCCCCCACATGTTGCAGCTCACCGAATTTCAGCTGCAGTGTGTATCTTACTATATAATGATGAAAACTCTGTCTGTGTGTCTGTTCCACGTTTTTCTCCTCACTGACTTGGTCAATCCATGTGAAATTTGGCACAGTGGTAGAGGGTCATGGGAGGATGCCAATGAAGCAATATTACATCAATTGGCCAAAGGGGGGCGCTATAGCAACCGATTGAAATTGCAAACTTTGAATGGGCATATCTCATGCCCCGTATGTCGTAGAGACATGAAACTTTGCACAGAGATGCCTCTCCTCATGAGGAACACATTTGCCTCAAGAACCCATAACTTCCGCTTATATAGATTTTCCGCCATTTTGAATTTTTTGAAAAACACTTCAAATGGATCTCTTCCTAGGAAGTTTGAGCGATCTGCATGAAACTGGGTGAACATAATCTAGGGACCAATATCTAAAGTTCCCTCTTGGCAAAAGTTGGAAAACTTACTAAAACTGAGCTTCTATAAGGCAATGAATATTGCGGAGGGCGTGGCTCATCACATAAAGGTGTATAACATCTCAAGGGTTTCACCCATCACCACGCAACTTTGTAGGCATATGACCACACATAATCTGAGGGGACCCCTCCATTATTGACCCCATCAAACAAAATGGGGGCGCTAGAGAGCTCATTTCTTATCTAGGCCTAACCGCCATATGGATTTTTACTAAACTTGGTAGATATGTAGAACAGGACGCCTCAAGGTGACTGGAGAAATTTAACTCTAATTGGCAACTGGGTGGCGCTATAACAACAGAAAAATGCTTCAAAATGGCTAAAATGCAACCGATCGCTGTGGCTCCCCCTGTGGACCAATGTTGGTGTTGTTTTCTACTTTTTGGTCTGACTAAGTCATGGTATGGTATGCTGTACTCAATGGGTATGGACTAGTATAACCTAAGACTTAAAATAATGGACTCCCGCCTCTTTGGACCCGCCCCTGAACAGCTCATTCTAAGGTAACGAAAACACAACAAATCTTAGTTTCAGGTGATAATACACTAATGAAAACAATAATATTAATTAATTAATATTCCATTTGTGCCAGTACATCCCTCTACATCCTACACACACCTTACAATTTAATGAATCACCACAGCAGGAAGCGAAGTTGTTCAAATCAAACACACCCATGATGTTACGTCACCAACAGGTAGCACTGGGCGTGGCTAATATGCTGAAGGCCTGCAAACTCATGGTGGATTGGGACCTCTGTATTTGCTGAGAAACTTTTACCTTCACTGAGGAGCACAGCTGGAAACAGAGGCTGAGTGGACTGGTTATACTGGGACCAGAGAGGCTGAGTGGACTGGAAATATTGTGCTTTTAGATAAAGAAGTTGAACCTGGAACAGACAGTGGAGGACTCTGCGGTGCTCAGGACTCACATTAGGTCTTCAGACAGGTGAGTGCAACAAACAACAAACTTATCACAGCTGCGTAAAATCTCTGCAGGCTCTCCTTTTGCACTGCAACCGCTGTGAAGTTGCAGGGTACATCTCTGTGTTGTCTGCATCATGTTTTATTATTCTGTTGTTTGTAGTGACAACCTGTTTAATTTATGTAACCTAATGGTGATTCTTGCACCCGCTGTGGTGTCCATGACTCTTTGTTTTTACTGTCAGTACTTTTAGTTTAATGATCTTACTTCTGTCTCTTGTGGTTAATTCTGGTGACGCAGTTATTTTTAACTGATGATCAGTTGTGCACTCAGGCTGCAAAGTGGCTTCTATAGAGAAGGAATATATTGTTAGTTTGGACATCAGGGCTCCGTGTGATGTGACATGCTGACTACATGCACAGTTTGTACATTTTAACTGACTTTCTTTTTACTTTTGAAGCACATACTCACTCACGTACTTTTACCTATATGCCTGCTTGTAAAATTCCTCTGCAGTAGCAGTACTTTTACTTGAGTGAATAAGTCAGTAAGTAACTTGAGTTAATTAGCAGTAACTGGAAACACCTGTGCAGGGTCACGTAGTGAAATGTAGAATACAGACTCTGTTGAATAAGCAGAGAGCTCCCTCTTGTGTTCAAATCACAGACTGCAGGGTGTAAAATGAAACTAGTAATATAATTGAAGTGTTGGTAGAGACCCAGAGTTACTGGGGTCATCTGCATCTAACGTAGGGCTGCATGATATTAGATCTTTTGCCGATATCCAATATGCCGATATGTAGCACTAATTCAACCGATAACTGATACTGATATCGATCTGTCTACCTTTTTTCCTCACCTAATTTTACTGATCATCAAGTCTCTTCTGTAGTGGAATTGACATTATATCATGAATGCATACTCTTCTTGTGACGTGATATTTCATTTTAAAGCCCGTATCAGCCGATACCGATGACGTGCCGATGTTACCATGCATCCCTAATCTGATGCTCCTTAGACACTGCAGTGTAAGAGAGGCGCTCTCCAGCGTCCACACACTAGAGATCTTCCATCTGTCTCTTTCAGTCTGTTAATGAATGTTTTGTGAGTCAATAAAGTCTTTAATTTAAAACATATACCTTGGCAAACACAGACATTTAAAGCAAACACAGTCAGGATGTTGTCAACAGATTTATTCACTCCTCTCATAATGTTTATATCATCTTCTTCATGTGTGAAAAGATCTTCATCGACACAGTTCCAACAGTCCAGACAGTACGGCCATGACAGTGTGCTGACTTTCTCTCCCACCTGAGACTTGACAGGTTGTTGCAGAAGTCTCTCAGCACTGTCACAATATACATATGAAAATACTATGTAATATAATAATCATCCTGGCTCTCTGCCACAGTCTACATTCAGTAATCGTCTGGTGAGAGCAACATAAGTTCATTTACATTCACCATAAACGAGTCGACATGAATATTATATAATACTGTGTGTTGTTTGTCTGATAAATATGATACACAGAGATTACTGTTTTGCTCTTGTAAAATAAATATGCAGTTTAAACTTATTATTTTCTGGAAATAAATTAGCATCTGCATTGTTGTCTGCACACGTAGAAGTTCCTTGCTAATATATATGAAGGGGGGAATCATTAGGGGCCCCTCCAATAAATTATAAATGTAAACAGCTTTAAAAACAAGAATAAAACTTAATTAGGAAATTATTCCACGAGCTTCGATGTGTAATTGTGACTTAAAGGAATGTTCAGTGTGGAAACTCTCCATTATTTCTGATCACACGTGAAGACAAAAAGATTTGTACGTTTTAAGATTTTTTTTTTCTTTAAGTCTCAAAATGGCAACTTTTGAATACTCTTATATAAAGTATAACTGAAATGCTTCCTGTTGCCGACTGCTATGGCAAATATTTTTGCCATATATGTGGAAAAAACATCCGTAGAAAATGTTTTTTCTTTGTTTTTGTGCATAGAAAACTAAATACTGTTTCACTCTTCGAGTAATTTTGTAGCTGCTTAATTAGTTTAACATTTCAGCAGGCTGTGGACGCACTGACCTGATTCACTTGGTGGCTGTTTGAAACATTATGTGAGGACGTAGCATTGAACTCTATCTGCAGCTATAACAGCCTCGTCTGTTCTGGTCTCTGGATTTCCTCAAGATTAGGGAACCTGGTTGCAGAGATTTGAGTGTTTATGAAGTCCGACACTGATGTTGGGTGATGAGGCCTGGTGGCAAACCCTTGATGGGGGTTTAAGGGGTTCAAGCTCTTCCACACCAAACTGGGAACACCATTTCCTTATGGGACCTGGCTATGGGCATTGGGGTACTGCATCATATTACAACATGACAGGACTTTGCACAAACTGCTGCCACAAAGTTTGGCGCTCACTGCTGTCTCAAATATCATTGTACGTTTCTATTAATTGGAACTAAGAGCAGTAGCTAAAAGAGTGAAAAACCAGGCGGCACAGTGCTGCAGTGGTTAGCATTGTCGCCTCATAGCAAGAGGTTTGAACCTGGGGGAGCCTTAGTTTGCATGTGTGCTCCAGCTTCCTCCCACAGTCCAAAGACATGCAGGTTAATTGGTGACTCTAAATTGTCCGTAGGTGTGAATGTGAGTGTGAATGGTTGTCTGTCTCTATGTGTCAGCCCTGTGATAGTCTGGTGACCTGTCCAGGGTGTACCCTGCCTCTCACCCAGTGTCAGCTGGGATAGGCTCCAGCCCACCGCGACCCCTAACAGGATAAGCGGCTCTGGAAAATGAATGAATGAATAACTGAGTGGTGTAGCCCAAACAGTGACAAACCAGACCAAAAATGCACAGAATTATGTGTAAAGGAGTGTCCACATACTTTTGGCCATATTATGTGTTCCTCCTCTTATTCACCATTTTGGGTAACATTTTTAAGTTTTAACTTTCCCAGTGTTTCCTACAGGCATAGATTCTACGTGTGGCAGCAGCTGACGGCAAGAGGGGGTTTAAGTTGTTGAGTCAGATTGATGGATTAGAGGAGCAGCTGCTGCAGAGGCGAGTCAAAGTGCTGGACTGTGAGGTGTGTGTTTTCTTTGGGAACGCAGCCAGTTTCATCTGAAGTAGTTTGGAAAAATGAAAAACACAAACTATATGAATTAAGTGTTAACAGTTGGGTTTAACTTTCACTGCGCTTGATGCTCTGCTGCTCCGTCTGTTCCCAGAGTACGCTCTGCTACAAGAGTAGGAGAGAAACGCAGCTCCAACTGATGTGTTTTGGTGTGTCCACACATTTTTGGCCACATTACATGTGCCCCTCCTTGTTCCATAAATGTTTCCAAATAGACCACAGGTGAATCAGATCGTCATTACAGGTGATTAAAGGGTCAAACATGGGTTAAATACTTGTTGTGTGTTGGCAGCATGTTCCTGTTTAACTCAAGTCTCTCAGGCTGTGCTTACTCGTAGCGGCTAAACATTTACTGATCTGACAACATGGAAGTGGCACATTGTGTCATCCTCCTGGTTATGACTGGCTGTCGCCCTCAGCTTGTACATGGTTCTTGGACTCTCCGTTGGTCTGTGGGGACTGTAAGCGGTCCGGGAGCAGGACCTCCACGCTGAAGCTGACTCTTTTGGCCTGGAACATGCTATAAGTGTTGTCAAATCTCAGAACGTCTGTGGAAGACGAACAGAACAGCATATTCACTGCTGGATCTCACGATTACACATCGTATAGTCCTCTGTATGCTCAGTGTCAGGTTACTCACAGACTCCCGGGCATTCACAGGTCAGTGACCCGTCCTCAGGAACTAAGTGGGCGTTGTAGCGCTGGCTGGGTACGACTTCTGTCATCTGAGCCGCCTTCTTCCTCTCGCCCTTTTTAGCCTTCAGAAACACCCCGAAACCAATGTCTGCACTCTCAGTAGCAAACTGCCACCTGCAGAGAGAGGAAAGACTTTCAAATCAATTTAATGCTGCTTTTTGGACTTTTTTGTGGATTTCTATTTAAACTCTGTGCACACATTGGGTGTCATGCACCGCATTTGAAAGCACTTAAAAAGCGGTAATTATTCATTGTGCCAGGTGTGGCATTACCACAAGGATGTGATATTACTCAAAGTGACACGTCTGTTAAGCTTAATTTCATTCAGATTACCTTTTGAAAAACACCCTACATGTTTTAATACTTAGATTTAAGTTGGAAATGAGAAGAAAAAAGTAACTTTAAGAGGTAAAACAACTAAATTTGATCCTTAAAAGATGTAACTGTTGCATTACAATGCACTGCATTTACCTCATGCACTTTTTGCCCATTATTTTTTAATTGTTTTTGCGAGCAATAATCAAAAGATATATGAAAATTATAGCTATCAGACTCAGTGCTGCTATTTAATTACCCTTTTTGTGTTAAAAGACACATGCTCATGCCAGATTTTCACAAAAGCAGCAAATCAAGAAGTTGTACCTGTGGCACTGTTTGTTGGTTTACTCCTACGTGTTGTGGGGAATGATTTATTTATATACAGATGTTACTTGTTAGTCTTTGTTTTTTTACAGCAGTAAAATGTATCTAGTGGACTGAACAAGCAACTGATTATATTATTATAGTGGCTACCTAAAATTAAATTTGTATGTGTAATATTAATAATTTACCTTCTGCACATTTTGCTTTTTTCTTCTGCTTGTTTACATGTTCGAAATTAAGATTACTAAACTAAACAAAATTATATAATAACAGTCGATACTTGGCAATGTGTGACGTGACGACATGATATTTACAAAAAGGCCAGCGGTGCCAAAAGTATCAGCTTGAATATCACATGACTGAAACATCAGGTAAAATAAATATCATAATGACATGCAACTTCAAGGTGAAATTGTAGAGTAAGATACTTTTATAATTCTTTTTTTTTTTTTTTTCTCAATTTTGGATGTTTTTTTAATATAGGCACCTGTAATACTACAAAATGTAGAGGTACTAAATGAGATATACCACAGCCATGTAATAAACAAATCTTGAGCAGCATGTAAACATATACTACATCACTGTAGTATTTTTCATTGAGTATCATTACTTTTTGTAGTATTAGAGGCGCCTCTATTTAAAATAAATAAATAAAGAAATTCCCAAAGAAATTCCAAAAATATATGAATTATAAAAGTGTCTTACTCTACAATTTCCCTTTGAATTTGCATGTCATTATGACGTTTTTTTTTACCTGATGTTTCAGTCATGTGATATTTGAGGTGATACTCTAGGCACTGCTGGCCTTTTTCTTTATGTATTTGTTTCAGTATTCTTTTTTTTATATTTTAATATATTTTTTGTAAAAGTATTGCTTTCCTGTGGTATAATTTCATTTTTTTTCTGGTTTTGCAGTGTGTTGAACTCAGTTTCTGTGCATTTACATGTGTTGTCACATGATCTGTTGGGCGACCACCATCGGTTGTATATGTGTGTGTGTCCTTATCTTTTTCATGTCTGATGAAGGGCTGGTGTTCCTCTGTCCAGCGCCCAGTATTTATCATTTTTGGATGTGCATGCTGTTTCGGGTCTTCACGATATGACATTGCCCCACAGAAATATTGCTGCTGTATCGATTTTTTTCCCCCCACCCCTAGCTGCCCACCACAATTTTCCAGGCCTTGACGTCACATCTTCAAACAGCTTTTCCAAAACTCAAAGATATTTATCGGTAATTAACAATGATTTAAAACGGAAAAGTAGCAAACCAATACAATTTTCTCAGCTCTAAAATGACTTAAATAACATTTGACTCCATTGCTGCCACAGTGAGAAAACACGTAGCACCAGCTGACCTGAGAACGCAGCCCGGAAACAGGATCTCATAGTCCAGCTGTTGGGAGGAACCTCTGCTGACAGTCATACACTGCTCATAGTCCACCTTCACATGGTCCCGCACGTAGTAGGAGGGGGGAACAGGGCCGACGTGGTTTATCTGCAGCCGAGATCATGCATAAAGTGAGTTAGGATATGGGCACTTAAAAGTTAATATATGTAATGTTGAAAGTCTGGGTGAAGGAGAAATGAGGAAAAAGAGAAAGCCATCACTTACTGTGATTTGTGTCTGAGTGCTTGTAATTTTACATCTTTTGCACATAAAAAAGAGAGCAAGGTTCTCCCCTTTCCAATTTTCACTTTATTCACATGAATAAACTAAGTATCAAACAATTCACTTCTGTGGTTTGTCAGTACTGTATGATACACTACAGCAAACCCACCAACAGAGGGCAGTGATTTTCTGAGTGGGATGAGTTTAATCCAGGGTGTCAGTTAAATCCAGCAGGTGATCATCAACATTATACGTTACAGATGACACACACAGCTCAGAGAAATGTTTCAGACCTGTCTTGCATGTGAGCAACTGCTATAAGGGAAGTCAAACTCATGTGAAACCACTTCTCTAAAAGTCTTGCAAAAATGTGAACTGTAACAGAACCATTGTTGGGAAAGTGTCACCGACAAAAAGAAAAGATGCAGAAAGAACAAAACACACATTGTCATATCGTCCGTTAGAGAGCAAAGACTCATCAGGCACCTCCTCATTTTTGTTTCTTTACATAAATTGTGCAGATTTGATGAAGCTGAAGAAGGAAGAGTGCAAGAACAACCTCACATACAAGATGCATAAGGCTCAAGAGTTTGTAAAAGCAACGAGATCACAGGGATTTATGTCGATAGTCATCTTTCCTGCTGCACAGATCACGTCAGTGTGAAACAGACAGGATCCTCCTACGACATTATCAGCTCAGAAAATGTTTGCTTTATAATGAGGCCTTAAAAGCACTGACAAAGAGTGTATCAATGGTTCTTTGAACTCAACTAAACATTATCTTTACGTACAATTTCCAAACAAACTGTTCGGTATAAGTGCATTTCCTCAAGTTCATCAATGATGCCTAACACTTAAAAGAATAATTCAACATTGTTTGCATTAAGACTGGAAACAAGGGTAAACAGTTAGCTACAGCCTAGCTCTGTCCTACAAAATCCAACAAACCAAGGTGTTAAAATGTTTAATTGTGGGAATCGTGTTTTGGATTATTTCCTGGTTAGACGCAGTGACCTCCTGGAGTTACTTCCTGGCTAGCTGTTTCCCCCGCTTCCAGCGTATCGAGCTCTTCTTTTCGTTTAATTCTCAGCAAGAATGAGAATATTTCCCAAAATGTCGGCCTATCCCTTCAATGACATAACCCAGTTCCTACGACCTAACCAAAGTAATACAGTACAATGTCAAGGACACACAGGTAGCTAAACTATAAAACCGTAGAAAAAAGAAACCACTTCGAGGCTGAGCATCTCAATTTCCTTGAATCTTGACTGTAGCCGTAATGAATTTCTCTCTTCCTGTTCCTCATGTCTCCTGGGCCCAATTATTTATCTACAGAAACAAATACACGGTCAGTTTTCTCATCTAGAGTTTTATCTAAAAGTGCGACTACTCAAGCTGCTGCTCGCTGCTACACCGCCAGGTTTGACTACATCTCTTGCGCTGAGGCTGTTTGCTGTTTCTACGCAGCGAGGCAGGGATGCAGCGGGGATGAAGTGGGAGTTTGTTCTTGATTAGTTTATGTAATTAACTTCTCATCTGCAATTTCCTGTGGATTGTCTGTGGAAAAATGTCTGTCATTCACACAGCAAACCATCTGCTCAATGAAACCAGGCGACTGACAAATCGCATCCTTTTTACATCACTTCCTTTTCATACTGGCAGAGAGAAACTGTATTCAGCATGTGTGCAGCTGTATTGATTCACTCTGCTGGTCCAGAATAGTCCTTGTATTGTCACTGACCTGCTGTGATCACACGGCTCACTCATGTGTAACAGGATCCTCGCCCCAGCCAGTGCTGTTGGCAGCTTTAACATCTCATCCACTGTGTTCAGTTTGTAGCCTAAAACGTGATGTTGCATTATTCCTGTTCAGGCAAATCATGTTTGTATGAGGAAAATAAGGGAGTGCTGCACAGGGTGTAAGCACTGTGTGGTTAGTTGTAAAAGATTATGTGCTCTTTGAGGATGGGGCAAAAAGTCACAAAGATAAAAAGCAATGACTGGCCAGCTCATTCAGTATAAAAGTCCATGGTACAGCCAGGCAGTTCAAAATGCAGCAGGGTGACACCCTGATGAAGACTCTAGTCGAAACACGTTTGTTTATCCATGTATTAATGTATTAAGGATGTTTAACTACAGTCAGAGTGCCTCAGATGCATTTAGATATTTTCTATTTGGCCGTGACAAACTGGTAAAACTGGTGGGGGTGGGGACTCGCATAAAACATAGTTTGCAAGTCAAATGTAAACCCACAAGGCATCAACACCTCATGCATATTAGCCAGACGGTCTCTCGCCAAAGCAAAGCTGTAAGCTGCCAAACTACCTGAGCACAGGATGCAAACCAGAGAAAGAAAAACCACAGGGCACGACTCCTAACTACTCCAAAGCTGGTGCACTGTTGCCTGTTTCATTTACAGGAGGGCTGATGAGCTGTTGTTGGAATGAGACTTGTATCTGTTGCAGGACTGTTGGTGCTTCTGTCTGACAATAGCTGTGGAAAATATGCCTCATATTTTTCAAAACAGCACAACATTTTTTAAATCATTTTATTTGCTTAAATTTGCCATATCATGATAAATATTATATAATATACACTTAAAGAAATGAACAGTGATTTGGTAAACATTTCTTTCTCTTTTTTCAAAATTATTTTTTGACTTTTTCCCTTCATTTGTATATATTTATGTGTGAAAGTGGGCGAGACAGAGGGGATGACATGGAGCAAAGGGCTGCAGGCTGGAATTAACCCTGTGGCCGCTGCAGCATGGGACATGGGACGCCCACTTTACCCACTGAGCTACTGGGCGCCCCTAAACATTCCTTTCCTTATACCTACATTATTACTTTGGTGCTCGTTTTTGCTTTTACTTGAAGTAATTTTAGGATAAAAAAACTTTTAGGGAGAAACTGTTGAGAGCAGACCGCCTGTGCTTCCTTTCAGTTCCTTTCAGTCACGTTAAACAAAAACAGAATTTCAGTGTCTATGCAGAGGAATTTCAGGACTTTAAATATTTACTTCCGTCGCTGACATCATTCTCACATACTGAAAAGTTATTCAAAGGGTTGATAACAACTGGAGATTATAAAACCACTGATAACAGGCTTTGCAAAACTGACAGAGTTCAAACATTACGTAATATAATATTGAATATTATATTCAACCTCTAGTGACAGATTACTGTTTATTTAACAGGCCTGTGTTAATATCCTACTTGGAAAAAAACATGTCCTTTTAGGCCACTTACCATAAATCTTAAGCCCTGTTTACACTGCCTGTTCAAAAAGGAAATGTTGCACACTGAGTTGTCTCACTCTTAAGCCAGCAGCGTGGGTAGAACAGCGCCGCACGTCTGTGTAAAAAGGTGTGATGTTTTGATGATGTGTTATGTGTGCGACCTACTGTGGTAGATTTAAAAAGCCGCTTGCAGCAGTTAGCAGCTAACTCATGAAGGAAAAACAGCTGCCAAAAATGTCCACAAATTGGTTTTACAATGAAGTCTGGGCGCTCCTTGCCCTCCGAGCAGAGGACGAGATCAGCTGACACATAACAGGAATTGTAAATGATTGTTACTGCCATGTTATAGTCTTATTGTATTGTGACTGTGTGACATATAACAGTGCACTACCAACGTGAATGTTATGTCACACTAGAGGCCAACGCTGTTGTGTTTAGAGATGCAACCAACGATTATTTTCATTGTCGACTAATGTGTCGATTATTTCTTCGATTAGTCGACTAATCATTTTATCGAAAAAATGTGTTAAAATGTTGAAAAATGTCGGTCTGTCTCTCCCAAACCCCAAAATTATGTCATCTAATGTCTTGTTTCGTACTCACGCCAAAGGATTTTAGTTCACCGTCATGGGAGAGTGTGTAAAGCTGCCAATATCTGAAAGTAAGAAGCTGCAATAAGAGTATTTTGGGTACGTTTATAGTACTTTTCTATGAAAAATGATTCAAACCGATTAGTCGACTACTAAAATAGTCACTGATTAAAAATGATTCAAACCGATTAGTCGACTACTAAAATAGTCACTGATTATTTAATAGTTGATAAGTCATTGATTAGTCGACTAATCGTTGCAGCCCTAGTTGTGTTACATGTCAAGTCTTGTTTGCTTCTGGGGTGCCGGCAAGGAAGGAAAGGAAAGGTGTCTTGGATGCCAATATACTGTATAAAATTACATACTGGAGCTGCGTTATGCTGCCATTGTTCAGTTCTGTGTAAAAATGCAAAGGCGGCATAAAGGAGGGACTTGGTAGCAGCTCTTCCGCACAATCTCTGTGTGAAAGGGGCATCAGGGTGTTTTCACACTTGAATGGAGGGCTGAAGGGACCAAGTGTGAAAACACCCTGATGCCCCTTTTCCACCAAAATTAGTTTGTACGCATTTTTATTTATTTATTTTTTTAAATATGTTAAAATTGGACTATTTTCCCACTGGCAGTAGATTAGAGCCATGCACACAGCTTTGCAGCAGGCATGTATCCCTTTTTGTGTGTGTGTGTTGTTTTTGTATTTTTGGTGCCTTACATTCAACATCACAGACAGGCTGGAAAACAGGTTAGTACATAGTAGAGAGCAGCATGGAGGCCTGTGGTTACTTCTTCTTATACATCTCTTACTCATTCAGTCCCTCTTTCAAGCTCGATGCAGACTCATTTGGATTGATGTTTGAGTGTTGCTCGGGTGGAGACAGATGGTATTTTGTGGGGGCGTGTCACTGCATCTCGCCGGTAAAGGGGCTAAAATTAGCGCATTCAACCAGGTGTTGTGTTTCCAAGAATGCCGATCAGAGCCAGAGCTGATAAATACACGTGACTACTGCAGACTTGAGTGTGAATGCCAATCATAACTTTTCCCATTACATTAAAAAGCCTAATGTTAGCAGGTGTTACGAGGACCAAAGCACAGTCCTCTTTCCAGTCAACTGACAGTGTGAACTCCTTTGTCCTTTGATCCACTTTAAGAGGACTGACGCTGGTTTGTTTGTAAGAACTACATGTGAAAACACCGTAAAGTGTCTGAGAACATCTCAGAGGATCTCAGAATAATTAAGCAGCATCTGCATCAGATACTTGTCTCTTCCAACTCATCATCAGCCCACCTTAATGCCAAAACAACCAGCACCCAAGGGTGTGCAGTTTGCCTTGCTGACTCGCTGACTCACCCTGGTCCGACAGCGAGGATCTCCATCGGGATCTGTCAGTTTCCCCCCGTATATCGCTGGCAGCTCCTCTGCATCAATGTACTTCAGTAACACCTCCTGCCAGTTAGCTGTAGAGGTAACAACAGTCATTTCATCAGAGGACAGAGGTCAAAGTGTTTCTGAGTGGGGTGAAATAGTCTCTAAAATAAGATGCAGTATGATGTGTGGTGTCTCACCCCCGAGGACGTGGATCTTTTGTCTTGTGTTCTCGCTCAGGAAGTGCTTGACGAGGTTGTAGGCCACAGGAAAGAGTTTGGGTGCTGCAGGAGACAAAAGTCAAAAGTGTAAACCAAATGTTGACCACCAAAATTGAAACTCTAGCTCTACAAAAGCCAGATATGATGATAGAGAATACAAACGCAGAAGCACAGTTTAAAGAAATCTGACTCATTCATGAAAGGACAGATTTACCTTTAATGACAAACAGCCTTTTTAGGCCTTCTGGGTAGTTGTCTTCAAACATCTGGAGGATCTGGTGGCACAGAGAAACATATACTGTATTTGGAAGTGTTTAACCAACCTAGCCTCATGTATTTGTTTTGGGAGGTCTGTCTATTCTGTATGTGTGTGTCTCTGTACCTCTCCATATGTTTCTATCGCAGGTTTCCATAAGTGCTTCAGGCCCAAACCTTCTACGTCGTAGATCATGGTGATTGACTCTATGTTCCTCCCAAGCTGGTGACAAAAAAGACAGGAACGTTTATTTTATGAAATTCATTGTAAAATTACCTTTACAATATAAAAACAAAAGCGACTGTAGTTCAGGTGGTAAAGAACAGGGTGCCCGTTACATGCAGGGCTGGTGGTTCGTTCTTGGCTCAAAGTGAACTCAAGAAAGACACTTAACCCCAAATATAAGTCACATTGGATCAAAGTTTCTGCCAAGTGAATGTAAGAATCTAATGCTAATTTTATGAGGCATTTTTTGTTGATTGTTGCTTTTAGAGCTTTGAGCTCTGAACGTGTGAACAGGCGCACTGGATCTCTGTTCTGTGGTCTGTGGTCTTTTACCCTCTGCGATTGGAGGTCACAGTCCTTCTGCAGCATCTCACAGTCTCTGATCTTGGACTTGATGAAGTCTTGTTTAGAGGCAGACAGGAAGAGGCCTTTAGGATCTACAGGTCCGATGACGTCATACCAGATGGGACTGCCCTCGCGGTCGTGACCACACATCCCTCCTGACAGATACTTCTCTATCACCTGCAAACAACGGTCAAGTTAAATGGTTTTGTCAGTCACATACTGGAATATCTGATGTATTTATTTGAAGAGAATCTTTCCTAAAATTACTCTGAAATACGCTGAACCTACAGAAGGTTGTACAATAATGTTTGGGGGAGTTTTACCTCTGGTGGACGCCAGTCGCTGAGTATTGTGTCTATTTTCATCTGTTTCCTAAACTCCAAATGCTGAAAGAAAAGAGGGGTGTGTGTTAAGTTCAGCAAAACTATAAGTAGTGTATACAGAACAGTATATATACAGAGAGTAAATTAAAACTTGTTTTTTTTATGCCTTTGCGCTGGCAATATCCGTGGCTGGAGGAATTATGTTTTTGGGTCGTCCATTCATCCGTCTCATTCTCGTGAATGCAGTATCTCAGGAACTCCTTGAGGGAATTTCTTCAAATTTCGTCCACTTGAACTCAACGATAAACTGATAAGATTTTTGTGGTCATGGGTGGAAGGTCAAGATCACTCTGCTCTCGTCTGTCTCATTGTTGTGATTGCGATATCTCAAGAATAGTTCAAGGCGGTGGCTGGGCTCAGCCTTAGAGATAGGACGAGAAGCACAGACATCCAAAGGGAGCTCGGAGTAGAGCCGCTGCTCCTTTGCGTCAAAAGTGTTCAGTTGAGATGGTTCGGGCATCTGATTAGGATCCTCCTGGGCACCTCCCGTTTAGACTCACAAGTCAGTCTTTAGACGCTTTGCTTAACTAAAGAGTGATGTCTTTCTCCCTGATTTTGTGTTTAGATGGGCGGATACAATTTCAGAGTTTAAAAAAACTTCCTACGTTGCAGAACCAATAGTACATCCGCAGGGCGGTCCTTCGTGGCTCGCTGAACTCTTGTGCTCGTAAACATAGTCCGACTGCGTCGTTTTAAACAAAGTCGCTGTAAGTTCCTCATTTCCACAATCTTGTGGACTGAGCACACGTTTGATAAAACAGAGTTAAATCTCTCGGCATCCATTTTCAAGCTCTCTGTGTGTTTGTGTCCTTGCGGACGAGAAAAGGGGGAACGCACATTTCCGGGAGGGCGTGTCCTTTTAAAAAATGCAAGAGGTGTTGCTTTGTTGCCGGCCGTTTTCTCCGGTGTGTTAAACACACTTTAGAAAGGAGTGTCCCCAGACTATCAGAAGGCGGAGATCTCTGATTGTCTGGTGGCAAGACTACCTCCCGTTAGAGGTGTTCCGGGCACGTCCCACTAGAAGGAGACCCAGAAAACATTGGAGGGATTATATATCTAATCCGGCCTAAGAACACCTTGGCGTCCCTCGGGAAATGGTAGAAGTTGTTGTTGGGGAGAGGGATGTTGGTGCTTTGCTTGGCCTGTTGTCCCTGTGACGGTCCGGATTAGTGGATGAAATGGATGGATGGTGGGTTTTTTGGGTTTACATGGACTCAAGGATGAAATGATTAGAATTTGGTGGTCAAAGGTCACTGTGACCTCACAAAACATCTTTTTGGTCATAACATAAGAATTCTTATGCTAAGTCTGACAAAAATAGGATAAAGTGATGACATTTTATATCCAAAAGGTCAAAGGTCAACATTACTGTAATATAATGTTCTGACATTTCTGGCCATTACTCAACATCTGAACTCTGACCAAATGTCTTCCCTTCTGTGCCTGATTGGTGACACTAATCTTTGGTGCCCACCTTGTAACTGTGCTGACTGTATAGATCTTCTGGGGCAAAGATGTGTGTGGAGCATCCATGTTTTCACAGACATGGATGTAAACTGTAAGTGCAACTTGGGTGGTCGCGGAGGCGTACAACCATGAAGTGATCATTCTAGTTTACTTCCCTGGTAGTTTGTACAGTGGCGGATCCGCCCTGGCACAATGTGGGGATTTAAGTGGCTTAGTGGTTTCAGACAGAAGGTGATGTAAAACCTGCCCCATCAGCAGGAAGGGGATCAGTATGTACCATGCTGTGTTCACACTACAGTTAGCACATGTATGCCAACACATAGCTACAAAACTCAAACACACAATAAAGGCAAAAAAGATGTTTTAAATTGGCAAATTGGCTCATTTTGATTGTTTTGTTGTTTGTTAGCTGCCTGGTTGATACATTTAGAAACTAACAGATAATTTAAACTACTGGTGTCAGATATGAAGAAACCAGAACAATGTGTGGGTGAAGGTCAGATGGGAGTGTGAGTTTGATAAGGTTTGTTCAAAGATTAAAGCTACAGTTACACAGTAACCATCTTGTTTTTTAATCTCTATTCCAATGTGCTGAGAGGCATTTCCTCGACAGTGTGACTGTTCAGTTTATCTTACATGCAGTATATGCCAATATTTGAACGTAAACACAGATACAAGCCCTTTCAATGCATGACATAATGTTGTTTTAAATCAAGAAACAAATGTAAAGGAATCAATGTTAAGGGTGGTTAAACCTGACTAAACCTGAGAACCTCCAGTACTGTTAATGTCACCTGAAAGCCCCTTTTAAGAGCTAATAATCAATATACCTTACTATATAATGACGAAAACTCTGTCGGTGTGTCTGTTCCACATTTTTCTCCTCACTGACTTGGTCAATCCATGTGAAATTTGGCACAGTGGTAGAGGGTCATGGGAGGATGCGAATGAAGCAATATTACATCAATTGGCCAAAGGGGGGCGCTATAGCAACCAACTGAAATTGCAAACTTTGAATGGGCATATCTCATGCCGTATGTCGTAGAGACATGAAACTTTGCACAGAGATGCCTCTCCTCATGAGGAACACATTTGCCTCAAGAACCCATAACTTCCGCTTATATAGATTTTCCGCCATTTTGAATTTTTTGAAAAACACTTCAAATGGATCTCTTCCTAGGAAGTTTGAGCGATCTGCATGAAACTGGGTGAACATAATCTAGGGACCAATATCTAAAGTTCCCTCTTGGCAAAAGTTGGAAAACTTACTAAAACTGAGCTTCTATAAGGCAATGAATATTGCGGAGGGCGTGGCTCATCACATAAAGGTGTATAACATCTCAAGGGTTTCACCCATCACCACGCAACTTTGTAGGCATATGACCACACATAATCTGAGGGGACCCCTCCATTATTGACCCCATCAAACAAAATGGGGGCGCTAGAGAGCTAATTTCTTATCTAGGCCTAACCGCCATATTGATTTTTACTAAACTTGGTAGATATGTAGAACAGGACGCCTCAAGGTGACTGGAGAAATTTAACTCTAATTGGCAACTGGGTGGCGCTATAACAACAGAAAAATGCTTAAAAATGGCTAAAATGCGACCAATCGCTGTGGCTCCCCCTGTGGACCAATGTTGTTGTTTTTTAAATTTTTGGTATGATATGCTGTACTCAATGGGTATGGACTAGTTTCACATTAACATTGACTCAAGACCCAGATATGTTTCTCAGGAGTTGGTGGAGAGCCAACAAGAGTTAAAAAGAGATTGGAAATTGAGCTTAGTTTCATCAGGTGGACAGAAACATGACTTTAAAGTTACAATCTTGAAGATCGTAAGTGCTATATCGTAGGCAAATGGATTTTTTTGAGTTTCTTGAAGATGATTCACCGATCATCCAAGAGGCTTCTTCAGTGCTGAGAACTTAGCACTTAGGATTACCATGACCTGGATGACTGCAAACCTTCACCAGAATTTTGAAAATCTGTGTTTCGTTCTCTTTGGTGACACCCGCTGCACATAAGCGATATTTGTAGATGCGTTTTTAGATCTCATTTCCCAAAGATCCAAACACTGTCTATTTGGTATCTCTTTGTTTGGCAATATAGGGATTTTCCATTGGCACTTTTGGCCATGCCAACTCAAACCATGCTGCGGTGATTTGCATTTCCATTACCAGTTTAAATATGCCAAATTGTGCGGAGTTGCTACTGAGATCAACCATCTCAGGATTTGGGTCAGTGTGTGCCAAACTGTCTCAGAGCAGGTTGCAGTGACGTCAGATGGACTTGGTCAACATTCCGGTACGATTCAGTGATGTTCAGTGTCTAAAGCCTAATTCAAACCAAAGAGTCGCAACAAGACAAAAATGTTTAGAACGTTGCAGAGAAAAGTCATAAAGTGGCCGATCTGAGCTCGACTCAAGCCGGTTGATTGTGTCACATGCATCTCAGCTGGTCAAATCAGTGGCAGCTGGTTTTAGAACATAAAGCCCGTCACCTGCTTCTACAGCCAATCGGTTTGTAGTGAAGTCAGCTGGTCAAATCGAAATGACTGCAGATGGCGTGTTCGCTGGCTGCAGCAGATGCTCAGCAGCCACAAAATAAGCCTGAAAAGCTGCAAATCAGAACTGAGGTACAGAGAGTTGTTGCACAGAGATGATACACCATCTCATCTAGTTGCATTGGTGTGAACTGGCAGGTTTTTAGAACGTTGCAGAACGGCGCATTGGAAGTAGTTGCCTGTTTCAACTCATCTCGTTGTGAATCTTTGGTCTGAACTGGGCTCAACCCAACTCACGCAATACACAGTATGTGGCAAACAAAGACGCAACAGCAGCTTGAAATGTGATAATTGACATGCTACCAACAACCGTTGCACTGTGCAATGGTAAACAGCGCTGAAGAGGGTGCTGCTTTTAAATGTCATCGACTCAACACAAGTGCGTCATCTGTTAAAGACACACCTTCAAGTGAGTAGTCTTGTTACCTGCTGGGCTGCCGTGCCGAGTCATACCGAGTCATACCATGTAAAGCCCAGCCAGCACATGTATAAAACAAAGTTAATAGTGACTGTTTACTTGCAATGCTAGCAGAGACTGTAACAATAACAGTACACCACTTAACATGCAAGTGATTTAAAAAGTGACTTTGTTAGCGTTAGCTCCGTCTACGCCCACCCAGTTCCTAACTCTGCTAATGCAAGGGCTTTCATCACTGGGCTACAGACTCAGTCTCCACTGTGTTACCTCACTCAACGATAGAAACTTAATAGCCATTTATTTAACTGAAAATCTTTCTGATGCTCTGTGTGTGCTGATTTGTGGAGGTAGGCAGCTAACGATAACATCTTTGTAAGACGACAGTATGTCAGAGCTCTGTGTCAGCCAGTTTGTTGTGGACTTCTTTTGACCCCTAGTGGACACATATCTGTTAATGCAGTTTTAAGTTAGGTGGCTGTAAATCTTACTCCATCACTTTAAGTATTCATATAATCCTTTTTATCTATATCTTATCTCCTCAGGCAGCTGTGATGACTCAGTTTCCCCACAGCGAGCCATTACCACACTGCTCCTCTCTAATCTGCAGCCGCCCCTGAGCTGATAAACAGTCTGTGCTGGTGCTAACTGCACTTTCACGCACAACACAAATTAGTCACCGAAAGAGAGGGCATGGAGGATATAGCTCTGCTTTCAATTCAATACATGACTTGAACAGAGAGGCTGAACATGTTACCTTTCGCAGCATGGCCTCTGACTTCTGCACATTGAAGTTTCTGGCTGAAAGAGAAAGGAAAGTGAAAATAAAACAGACATCCATTATCCATAAATGTTCAAAGGTCTTCAACCACAATGCAGAGAGGGACAATTAGAGTGAAATTCCACCCGACATATTGTGCTATAAGTGCTTTACAGAGGGAGGAAAAGGGAGGGGGGATAAAAGATGAGGAAGAAGATATACAAGAAAGGACAAAGTGTACAAACTAAAATAAAAACTGAACCAAATCATAATGATAGTTAATCACGTCCTGCAAACACATCCTGTAAAGAAGTGACAATGTATGTGATAACCAGGGCCACACACAGAAATGGCTGAGCCCCTGAAAAGTTCCAGCGTGGTTTTTTTTTTAAATTCTTTTTCATTTTCTTGCAACAGTTGTGCAGCTTACAAAAAATGGACTCATTAATTTCAAGAGAGGGGGTTTTCATTATGAAGATGGTTTAAAAAAAAAATTTGGTCATCGTTGCTGATGTTTAGGGTGGGCATGATTATCCTCCTGAGGGTGCCGTAGCATTGTTCCGACCTCTCATTGTTCCGACCTCTCATTAGTCCGACGCCCCGTTGTTCCGATATGTGATTATACTAGGCTATACTGAATGTGTGTACCATAGAGGATCAGCAACACAACAAAAGTAGGCTACTGGTCAAGATACAAGTGTCATAGAGAGAAGAGAATGAAACACCATAACCTCCTGTTATTAACTCTGGGGTCCGGGTTGTGTGGGGAGCTCGCCGCGGTGCTGAACGGCTCCTGGCGGGCGTATTTCTACCTTGATGGTGCGCCGTGACCGGCTCTGGGTCAGCTGGGAAAGGCTTGAGGCGGAGCAGGCTCACAGCTTATGTGTTTGTCACTTTCTTTTTCATTTTAACCCACACCATGATCTTTTCCTGACCCTAACCAAGTGGTTTTTGTGCCTAAACCTAACCAGACCTTAACCACAGGGCATCATGATGATTTCGGAACAATGGGACTTCGGAACAATGGGTTTAATATGATCGGAACAATGGGATGTCGGACCAATGGGCAGACCCCCTCCTGAGACCCGAACATTTGTTTCGTATGCGTTTTCAATTTTTCCTAGCTATTTGAGATAAGTAGGACCTGATAAGTATAAAAAAAACTAAACATTGTCAATGATAATAAATTAAGTCCCAATATCCTCAAATGAGACAATAATAAAGTCCCAGCTGATGAAAAATTCCCAATGTCTACCAACAAGTACTTTCTAACTAACAGTGTCTTATCTTGTTACCAATGCTAAAATTAGTCAAATTTGTTGCCATATCAAACTACAAACATTATTAACCATAAATAAACATGTTTCCACCATTAGATGTGATCAGGTTTTGGACCATGTCGACTTTTGTGTCAGGGTCGGCTGCAGACTGACTTGGCAGAGATGGCTGCCATCTTGTTTTTACATGGATTAGTGTATTGTACTCTTACTACCACTAGATGGCACAGAAAAGTGTTCACGAACGAGGACGATAGGTCTGAGTTAAGCAGAATGACGTACGAGGTCAAGTAAACCCAAAATGCAATGTCCTCACATGAGGACACAGGGTCTCTCCATGTCCCCTCCCCCTACCCCAAAGCGTTCCCCATTTAATCTCTCATGAGCGGCCCTGGTGATCATATTTGAACTCCTTAAAAGGGCTAAATGTGCCAATCATTCAGTCTGTGAAGTTGTGAAAGCGTTAATCTTCTTAAGAGATTAAACTTTTGAAACAACAACAAATATAAGCAAGATTTGGAAGGGCAAGGTCTGGAGCACACTGTTACAGTTACAACTGTAGCATTTAATAAAGTGCAGCAACTAATATTCCTGTCTCATTGTTTTGCCTCTTGAAGCATTAGTTGAGGCATCTTTGTTCAAACAAGAACACTTTTTTTTTTTTTGACAAATGGAGCGACGCCTGTGAGCTACTTCAGACGGTCAATTCAAGCTACACTGATTCATAAACACACATCATACATCACTCTGCATGTCATCTACAAAACACACCCTCCCAATTTGGCGGACTATTTAACAAAATAGAATATTTTAATAAAATATTTAATCATCACTTCCCAATATCTCATGTAAACATATCTGTGGGGAGTGATGAGGCTGGAGTCTAGACGCCAAACTCTATTTTCTGCTGTTGAATTGAACATTTAAATGTGAGTTGTCTGACTAAAATAGCGTCAAAACATTATATTAAAGTAGGGATGTACGATAATATGGGCACGTCATCTGTATCAGCCGATATCAGCTTTAAAATGAACAGAATCTGGGCGTCGGTAGCTTAGTGGATAGTGCCGGTGCCCATGTATAGAGGTGATGCCTTGCTGCATGAAAATGTGAACAGCATGCCAACAATTATACAAGACTTGTGTAAAAGTCTCTTTTAATCCTCCATGGTGCCCTCTCCGTCCACACATGACACAGTGGAACAAATTTTGAGGAAATGCTAAAAAACCTACCAAGAATCAAAACAAAAGTATCTCTTAAATTGTATAATTGTCATTGCTACCCTCTGGGAATAAACTTGTATAACATCCAAAAGACGTCTTCTTCTCTAATGTATGAAAACCACTGTGTCAGTATGACTGATCCAGAACACAGCAGACACACAGTTCACTGTCTTAATACTCTATCTAAGGTGATTAGCTCTGGCTGACAGTCTGGTGGAAAGGCACAACAGTGGTATTGAAGGGAGACTTACAACTTACTCCTGCAGTGGATTATTCTGCACCTAATGCTGCAGTCTGGCACCTTAACTAGGGCATAGTGACTTAATATTACAAAAGCACAGAGCGGACTCTGGCAGATGACCAGGCTGTGTGTTATTTTAAGTTCATAATAACTGTTATGCTCTGATCAGATCATCTTGATGGTGGATAATAACAGTAATTTATAAGGTCTAAAAACTAATGATATACACACTGGATGGATGAATGGATGGGTGCGTCTCCTGCTGCTTATAACATAGAAGTGTATTCAACTGTATAATGAGGTTATGTGTAATTATTTCTCAGGAGTGGAACAGACATTTCTTTGTTTTTAAGGTTATATCAAACCCAGGGTTGCTCCTTAGATAACTGTGCAAATGCAGATATTTGATGGTCTGACATAACACTATCTTAAAGGGATAGTTTGGATCTTGGGGCTACATGAGGTACTTATCCATAGTCAGTGTATTAGATACAGCAGATGTCAGTCAGCACGCCCCCACTTTGGAGAAGCAGGCTGGGATAATGCCAGGGCAGCCAAGAAATGTACTGCTGTGGACAAAACAAATTTTAACCACCAAAAAAGTCCAACAGGGCCTACACCACTTTACTAGCTAGGAGACTGATACTGTTCGAATGGAAGGAGGCTTCACCCCCTACTTTTGCACGTTGGATAAGAGAGGTCATGCAGTCTTGGAAATTATAAAAAATTAGATACACTATGAGAGGAACGGTATCTAAATTCTACTCAACATGGAGGACCTTTTTAGACTTTGTGGAGGAATCGGATGCTCAGTTGCTAGCAGAAACTGAGTAAGTCACAATTCAGATCTACATCTCTTTTATCCTCTTTCCCCTTGTTATTTTTTTATTTATTCATTTAAAAAAAAATATTACACACACACACACACACACACATATATATATATATATATTTTTTTTTTTAGTTATTCTTTTCTCCTTCATTCATTTAGTTTAGGGTGGGAAGGGTCTGTGTCGTGGGTGGGTAATGGGAGGGCTGCTGAATGTTGCTGCTGTTATGAGTCCATTGCCTGCTGCATTGACTGTATTGTTTGTTATAAAAACTGAAAAATAAACCTTGATTTAAAAAAAAAAAAAAAAAAAAAGTCCAACAGAAAAAAAAACACCCTAACAATTTAAGTGTACGCTATATTAGAGCTGGGCAATATATTGATATTATATCCATATCGTGATATGAAACTAGATATGGACTTAGATTTTGGATATCGTTATACTCTAAGTGTTGTCTTTTCCTGGTTTTAAAGACTGCAATACAGTGAAGTGATTTAATTTTTGAACCTACATTATATCCACATAACTGGTGATTATTTATCAAAAAAAAAAAAAAGTCATGTCGGAGATATTTGGTCAAAAATATTGTGATATTTGATTTTCTTCGTATCGCCCAGCCCTATGCTATATTTTGAATGTTGTCACTGCTTTACCTTGCCACAGACAGCCCTGTCCGGCGGCCTCAGTTTCCCATGTATGCTCTCGTCAAAGCCACCAGATTCCATTGACAAAAACAGTCATTTTAGCTCACTGAGCACGGGAGCTGCTGGGTTACCACTGCCTCCATCAGTTACTTTGTTTGTGTTATTGTGTGACTTTGGTGAATCCAAACTAACCCTTTTGAGTGTCAGAGTCACACAATAATGCAATAGACTAACTGATCGAGGCAGCGGCAGACCTGCAGCTCCCATGTTCTGTTGTGTTAAATTACTGTTTTTCTCAATGGAGTCTGGTTGAATGCTTTATAGCAACTTAACCACTGTCTGATTGCAGCTGCTTAAATATTCTAGATATAGTGTACACCTAAACTGATATTGCTGCTGCCCCTTTCCACAGCAGCACATTGTTAGACTTATGTGGTGGTGCTCTTTTTGCGTCTCCAAACTGGGGGCGTGTCGACTAACATCTACTGCAGGTATTACATTATCTATGGAGAAGTACCTCATCAAACCCCACTTCAAAAGATCTGATCCATCCCTTTAAACTGTGATAGAGTTGCATAATGTAGCCGATATGAGGACAAACTCAGTCAGGATATTATCTGATAAGATTTACTGTAATGATGCCATCTTTATCTCCCACAGCACTGGTGCAGGTTTAATAAAATATGCAGCAACAGTGCACTTTGTGACCATGGTGTGGTCTTTTGAATCATCACACTCGTGGCCCTCGGTTTCAACCTTTAAGAAAGACTTAGATAACACATAGGCGAGACATTATGTCATGTTACGTGACTGATATGGTGAAGGCATCATTCTTTGGCAGTTGACAGCAAAAATATACATATCTTTTATGCTGCACAGGTAGCTAAAGATGCTGCAACGGCTACATGTGAAGAGAACACAAGCTAAAGTCAAAGGAAGAAGGAAAGAGTCACAATATTTTTAGTAATCAAAATGTCTGAAAGAATACATGTGACCATGATGTTTCCAAACAACTGTCTTGTGACTAAAACCAGACTTCAGTGGTTTTCATAAAAAGCTGCTGCTTGCAAAATCAGTTTCACAGGACAAAATGTAAACCAAAGTGTCCTGACATAATCCAGTGAAACTGATATGCCAGTTTAAAACCAGTCACAGCCTGAATTGGTGTCATTTACCTGACTCGCCCTTTATCTCTTAAGGCCCTTTATCTCATGGTGAAGCTCGTCAGAGATAAATACTGTATGGAGTGAAACTCATCTGAGGGTAGACTTAGAGGACATTTGTTTAATTGGTTCCACTAAGGAAATGAGAAGGGTCATTGGCCTCGAGTACAAGACTCATGTCTATCATATGACAGAAACAGGGTCAAACTGGATCCATCACACAGTTAGGCTTTGTGATATAAATCACTTCACTCACAATATCATGAGAAACATGACACCTTTACATAGAATGAATGAATAGAGCTACGCCCAGTTTACCTTAGATCATGACCCGAGATAGTTTTAAAACTTCATTTTGGATATGCTTTTCTCTACGGCAAGCTGCTACTTCACCTCAAAATCAGTTCTTGAAACCTTTTAGTTTTGCTGTTTAGGAAGCCATATTTTCACAAACAAAAAACATTGAGTACACAAGAAGTGATGGACAGACAACTCAAGAGGCCTCAAGTGCAGCTGGGCTCAGATCCATCAAGTAGCTTTGCTTTGCTGCACATAAACTGGTGAATTGTAATCTAATTTTGAACCAGGCCTAACTTAGTTTTGAATTTGGCCAAGCAGCAACCTCCAGGGCTGGAAAAAGCCAGTGCATTAGTTCCAAAAAACTGCAGCTCCTTGATTGGCCTCTTGAGCAAACAAAACCATGACATAATCCCACATTCCCAAATGATAGACGTAGCCGTAGCTGTTGATTTTTCAGTGTATTTTTAGGTCATGAAAGGTAACGTTTTAGTCGCCTAAAAAGTTGTACTACAAGTTTGGTTTGGTTGTACTAAAAGACCCTCCAAAGAGTGGGATGTTCAGTTTTTCCAGTAAGTGCATTTTGTTTTATAGTTTTAATCCCTTTTTTGCTAGTGAAAATGATCACAGTTAACCATAGACTGTAACACCAGGCCCCAAGGAAGTGCGCCAGGCTTTAAAGCCAATTTTACCTGTTGCCAAACTACAATTTCCAAGTCTGTCACGTGATGCCAGTTGAGCAGAACAACCTCCTTGAAATTACTTGTTTCACTGTCAGAATTTGATCCATTTGGTTCAATAACATTTGAAAAGTCCAAAAGAACGACTCAGTGAAATCATTTTATCCCCATTTAAGCGCTAAACCAGAAGTAGCTGCTTGGTTTGTAGTGCGCTTGCTTAATGGACCCAATGTTGCGGAAGCAGTGCTGATCATCTGGGTGATTTATACGCAGCAGTTGAACTATTTTGGCTTCATGTGCCACTGAGCAACTTTCATAGGCATGAACAGAAGCCTGCCTCCAAAGCTGTATTGGGTCTCTTTATACATCCATGCCATACAGCCATAGATGCTAACCAAGCTAGCAGCTAGTGTTAATGCTGTTCACACAAAGAAAAGCTAAAGGCTACTAGTCATTTTCAATGAGAGCTGGTGACATGAAGCTACAAACTGACACCCGACACTTGTCGCTGTTGATGGGGAGCTACGAATCAAAGTTGAGCTGGACTAAACTTTTTCAGCGTTCCAATGACTCGGCGAAGCGTCAACCAATCATATGTTTTTGTTTCTAGTTGTGGTACTGTGTCAAGCTTTGAGTGCTTTCACACCTGCCCTGTTTGGTTCAGTTCAATCAACTTCTTGAAGAGGTGGTCTCGGTCTGGCGGTTCATTTGTGGTGTTCCGACCTGGATGTGAAGCAACTGCAGTCACATGACACATTGTTTGGGTTAAACATGAGCATGTTACAGTCCTGGAGGATTATTAATGTGCACCTCCTCCTGTACTGCCTTAATATGCACATTCAGCACATCCAATGCATCAAAACATTGTTTTCTAGTTGGAGCCGCGCCTCGTTTTCAAACTGTATGGTTTGACTAAAATGAACAATGACAGCAATATAGTCCACGATGAGCAGCGCTAAAATCAGCCTGCGTAGTTGTCCCTCCATTGTGACATTAGAAAGTGTCACATTTATCTTGCAAGTGTACTCTTCTTCAACGTTTGCTTTACTTCCTGGATTTTTCCCACATGGAAATTCTGACCAATCAAGAGCAGCTTTCTCACACAAGGCATTTGATCTGGTCCGCTTGTAAATGCTGCCGTGAGAACATGAACCAACTCTAGGCAATTATACAACTTTGTAACAAAATTAGTCCCTGATTCAGACCAAAGCAAGACAACTCTAGGTCTGAAAGCACCCTTAGTGAGATGACGCTATGCTGCCTTTATGTGTTTGTGTTGCACATGGAGATATAACAGGGTGGCAAAATGTGTAAAATGGGGCTCAGACATTGATCAAAAGCCAGATTTTTTTGACCAAGTACAAACTTTAGATGGCAAGTAGCAGACACACACAAGCTTGTGAAGACGTAACTGATCATACAGCTTAAGAGATACGGCAAAGGTTGGAGAGAGAGGGGGAATGACATGCAGCAGAGGGCCGCAGGTCGAAATTGAGCCTTTGCCACTGCAAAGGCCTCAGCTTAAATGGGGCGCACACTCTACTAGGTGAGCTAGAGGTCATTCCAATACACCATCATTTCCTCGAGTCTTAATTACATGGTCAAGGTCAAGCTCCTTAGTGCTCACTGTCATTTTATTCACTAGCTTTTGTTTCAAATCAGTGGACTGCACTGAGCTGTCCTCAAACAGCTTGAATGGAAATCATCTTTACATTCACGTTGAAAGGAAAATAACTTGAACCATTCAGAGCGTACATTGGCCAAACAAACACCTCATTGTCTGTGTTTGGAGCTGTGACGCTGAACTTCACCGCCGCCATGATCATTTAGTTCGGCTTCATTAGAGAGAACAATGCGCCTTTACTGCCCCTGAACTCTTCTTACGAAACAAGTTTGGAGGGAACGTTCAGGGAGCTTGAACCCAGAAGAGCAACAGGAACACGACAGCTGAATGTCTCCTGGCAGACGGGCTGTCTTCCATCGTAGTGCACCTTTAATGCGATTAGCCGTGGATTAGCCTGAGACACAGAGTGCTAGACCTCTGCTGCAGAACTAATCACAACAAGGCCTCCTTTAATCACTTGCTTCACATTTCCTCCAGAGTCTGAACGCGTAAACTCATCAGGGCTTCTGCAGCATTCACCAGGTTAAATTTTAGGGACGATGAGGCCAAGATTTATTTCTCACCATATCACATTTTTTTCAGAACTTCTCAGCAGTTTATACCAATAATTTTCCTTTGATATGATTAATCAAATTATTACAACATGGATTACAACAGATGATTAGTGGAAAAATTAGAGATTGATTAATTAATTGATGACACCATGAGCTTCCCAGCTACTGTACCAAGTAGTAGTGATAGTGTTTGCAGATGGTCTGATGTTTTACCACAATACCACTTTTAGTTTTTGGGTAAATAGCTCCTGACAGACCACGGTCAAATAGGGTACTTTCTGAAATTAAATTTAAGACGTAAACTTAGTTCAGTGCTTTTTATGACCTATGATAACCTCTCCTCAGCTCACCCGAGGAAAATCAGAATTGGGGAATCAGTCACATCTTATTTGGGAAGTTAAAAAAAACTCGTGTCTTCCTGATTTAGTTTATCTGCTGAGTAACCAGTCACAGACCAGGTGCGTTGTTTCACTTGTGGTTTGAGCATCGTGTTCCGGCGTGAAAACCATGTGAGTCCATTTCTCAAGCCCTGCAAACAAGAGTGTTTACATATGTTGCACCACGTCCTCTCGTGTAATAAACCACTGCAGCTTCTGCTTTTTGCACAATTAAAACACCAATGACAGATTTTCCCTGCAAATGCATGCAAATATTTAACAGCAGGTCATCACACATTTTATACTAAAGCAGAGGGATCATCATGGGAGAGGTTCTGCTGTTTGTGCGAGTTCAAGCTGTGGTCAGGGTAAAGGCAGCAGATGCCTCACGATTTTTCAACTCACCCCTGAGCCAGCGTAACAGGAAGTGGTCATGCTGTGCAGGAAGTTGAGGAAGAATGTCTTGTATCCTCTCTCGAAACTGTTGACAGAGGAAGGACAGAAGAAGAGACGTGTGATCGACACATTTTGTAGATGAACCAAAAGAGGATTTGATACAAGAAGAGACTTTGAGGGAAATTTTAGTCCTTACAGACACAGTTTTGAACCTATAGGTTAAACAAATGCAGCATTTTCCTTTGTTTAAAGCTTTTCACTGATCTCAGATTAGCAGGTTTTATTTCCTAACGCTGCTCAAACTTGTGACTAATTAATGTAATGTTGAACAATGGATGCCTGTAAAGATGTGTTGCATGGGTAGAAAACAAAACCACTTAGGTTTCACTACATGGCCTAAAGTATGTGGACACCTGTGTGAGGACACTTGAGCATTAGAGCTGCAAAATAAACTGCCAGTTTTTTTCTTGGTACACTGTTTGGTTTGGCCCCAGTTTTCATATTTACTTTGCTCGTTTTGTCGGACCAACAGTCAAACACTCAAAGATATTTAGTTTGCTATAATATAAGACGCAGAAAACCTGCAAATATTCAAAATTGACAAGCTGCAACCAATATATTCTTGTTATGTTTGCTGAGGAAAAGACTCAAAGAACTGTGAAACCACGAGCACTAATCTGCCTTTGCTCTTCTGGTTTTAGGTTTTCCTCAACATTTAGGAACCTGGCTGCAGGGATTTGCTCCCAGTCAGACACAAGAACATTAATAAGATGTTGTGCAACAAAGTCTGAGTCTCAGTCAACATTTAAATTCATCCCAGAGGTGTTGGATGGGGCTGAGGTCAGGACTCTGTGCAGACATGTCAGGTACAGTGAAGTGCACGGGTGTATTGTCATGTTGAAACAGGAAAGTTCCCAAACTGTTGCCACAAAGTTGGCAACGCACTCTTGTCTAAATTATATGTATCATTATCAGTACTAACACATCCCAATTTGGGGTGCTGCAACTTCTCTTCACTGTTTAGCACAAGGCACTCTCTCTTGTTTATCACTCATACCTGTCCCCATAAAACAAGGGCAGGTAGGAACCAATTAGTTCATAACCAAGGGAGCACAATGACTCCACTTAAACACCGCTCATGAAAATACATATGAAACAATACACAAAGTACTATAATGACAATGACATAATAATTTACCAGTAACTCAATAATGCTGAATCTGTTAGTACCCATTAATAAATGACACAGTAACTTAAGTAATAATTAACCCAAAAATATAATGTGTGCCATAATTATGGTTACAATACTATGAGCAGGTGCGTCCACACAGCTTTGGCCATGTAGATGCACAGCTAACAGATTTCCTCTCAAGTTCAGATAACTTTAGTTTTATGATGAATCACAGTAAATCTGACTATTTATAACATATGAATCATGTGAAAACAGTGGTGTGGAAGTGACCAATAAACACAGGCACTATAAAGTACAGACATAGGACAGCCTTTATAAAGAGTTTGCAGCTGATGACTTCACTGTGACGGCTGATACGTAATATAAAATGGGGGTGGGGGAAAAATCGATACAGCATAGTGGTGCGATATTTGTCTGGCAGTATCATATCGTCACACAGTGCTAAGTATCGACTACAGCAGCTAATGTCCACTACATTAGCTGCTGTAAAAAGAAACTGTCTGAAGTGAAATGAACAGACTGTCAACATCAGATTTATCTAATAAGATAAAGTTTTCAAAGTTTTCTTCAGGGGACATACATTGCAACATATTTAACATCACTATAATCATGAGTCATATCATGACTCATGATTATAGTGATAATATCACATGGTGGATCCCCCTAACACAACAATGGCCTAAATAAAAAGTGCCCTGTATGTATGGCCCACCAAAGGTTCCAATCCAGCCCTCTAGATGACTTTGCACACCTAATATTGATGCACCTGAAGGCGGAGAGGTTTCAGATTTCAGGAGCAGTTTAAACAGTGAGTAGATACCTCATATAAAATGCTATTAATTAACAATAATTGAAGTTTGACGGTACATTTGCGAATTATATTTTGTGTTAGTAATCTGAATCTGCAGTGTACCTTGGGATTAAAGATAACAAATAAAATGTAGCCGTAAAAAAGTACGATATCTGCTTCCGAAACGTCGTGGGAAAGAAGTAGCAAAGAGTGGAAATACTCATGTAAAGTACAAGTTACTTAAAGTTCTACTACAGTACTTGTAAATATAGTTACCTTCCACTTAGGGTTGCAGTGGTATGAGATTTTAACGGTTTGATTACCTTCTCAGAAAATATCATGCTCTCAGTTCTCTAAAATAACTATAAATACTTTTTGTGGTCAGATTTTAAAGATACTGAACATTGTGTGAGATATTGTCAACCAGCAGCTTCAGTACAAAAGAATCTGTATCAGACTTCTATCTTAAAACAGTGTAGGTGGAACCCTGCTGCTGAGGCACTGACAAAACTCCAGACTGTAAATGGTTTATAAGGCAGGGGATGACTTGACCTGCTTCTTCAACTGCTTCTGCTTTAAAGGAAAATTATGAAAAAAGTGCACATGTAATGAAAGTGAGTAGTCGACCGATAATTTTTCTGAGGATATTGCAGGCTGTTCATCATCTGGTTTGTAAATGGATGTTTTCTGAATGAACTAATTTACACTTAATAAATTGAAGGAGTTTTTATTTATAGCTTATGATGTGATGGTTTCACTGGTCCGGCCCACTTGAAATCAAACTGGGCTGTACGTGGCCCCTGAACTAAAATGAGTTTGACACCACTCAAAAATGTTGGTTTCATTGCTGAGACTGCTGACAGCCTTGTATATGGGGCGCCTGCTTTATCCACTAAGCCACCGATGCCCCTCAAAAAGATTATAACAGAAATAGAGTTAAAGTCATCAAAAAGGAGCACTGTCATTTGCTGCCTTAGTTTTGATTGATAGTAATTGTGGCATCTTATTTATTAGACTAACAGTTAGAGTTTAAACACTGAATTGTTTCATTAAGTAGCTAATAAACAGAAAAGTAACAGCAATTCTGGTAATCGGTTAATCATTTTTTAAATCCTTTTTTTCCTCCTTATTTAAGTGAAAATTACGCCCTTGCTTTGAGAAGGCATCCTACACTGAAGGTGTAACTAATGGCTTTATTAATTGTCCAAACATAAATAAATAATGTACCAAGGTTTTACAGATCAGTTACAGGCCATTAAAAAGAGGAGGTGACAGTTTAAAGCTGCAGCGTTTACGCAAGTAGTCGATTACCCTATCAACTAAATATTAATCTGCAATTACTTTGACAATCAGTTAACAGTTTTAGTCATTTTCATGTGAAAATGCCAAATATTTGTGAGGATTTGATGCTTTTCTTTGTCACATGCAGACTGTTGATGGGACTAAATGAGCTATGGGAATAGATATCCCTGGGCTGTGGGGAATTTTAAAGGCCATTGTTCGCTATTTTCTGAGATTTTACACGATAATTCATCGCTTACTCAAGAAGATAATGAAAATAATTATTAGTAGCAGTCCTGAGAAAGTCAACAGTTATTAGAAACCAAAAGTTGTTCTCAGTAAAAACTTATAACTGATCTATAAAGCATTATTAAATGATTAGTTAACCATTTATAAGTATATAATTACAGCTTATAAACTCTTTATAAAGGGTGGTTTATTAGAAAGAGGTACCAGAGCTTATATAATCAATATTGTTGCATCCTGCACAAAACTTTTCAGCTCTCTCTAAAAGCTCTATTGTACAAATTCAATAGCATTTTTTAGAATATTTTTCTAGTTTATGTTCTTGACTTTTGCAGCTTTTGACTTTTATTTCCCCTTAATATGTTAATTATATGCAGCAAATTCCTTGTGAGTGAAAACCTACTGGGCAATAAACCTTATATTGATTTTTATGCAACAGGTGCAGAGACACCAAGAAGGAGAATTATGGTATAATGACAGGCCTCTTCAATATACAGCACAATTATTAATAACGTTATTACAGCAGCACTCACCTGCTCCAGCGCCTCAGCCTGTTTAGGACTGAGGTCCCCGAGTCTTCCGCTCATGTCTCGAGCAGCAGATGCTTCACGGATCCAGACGGAGCTGCTTCAAAGTCAAATGAACGGACTGACGCACCGAGAGAGAAACAGCACCGTCACCGTGAACCGGGACAGGCGGATTCTGTCGTTAACGCCTCCCCGGTGATGCTCATTCGCTTCCCGGCTGCAGTGTCGTGTTGTCCCCGCGGTCAGCTGCCTGCAGATGGATAAATGGTGAGAGGATGATGGAAAAAAATGTAAACACGACACGAAACGCCCATCAGAGCTCCAGTCCAACCAGCTGACTCGGCCAAAGATAGGAGGAGACATGACAGGAGGATCACTCCTGTCGAAAAGGAGGAACCAAAGAGAGGAGAAGCCCCGCCCCCTCTACAAACTACAAACTGTTTGCATTTTTTATTTCTCCTAGGTATTTGGGATCAGTAGGACCTGATAAGTATTAAAAAAAAAACTAAATAGTCCACAATAATAAAGTCCCAATGTCCTCAAACAAGTACTTCCTTATTAACAGTGTCTTAGCTTGTTACTGTTGCTAAAATGTGCTAATAATTTTGTTGCCATAGCAAACTACAAACATATCAACTAGTCCATACAGTTTCCGTGATTATGTACAGCATACCATACCATGACTTAGTCATACCAAAAATTAGAAAAAACAACAACATTGGTCCACAGGGGGAGCCACAGCGATCGGTCACATTTTAGCCATTTTTAAGCATTTTTCTGTTGTTATAGCGCCACCCAGTTGTCAATTAGAGTTAAATTTCTCCAGTCACCTTGAGGCGTCCT
>NC_065513.1:39492416-39504661 GCF_006386435.1 Epinephelus moara | reverse complement strand
TGAACACCAGCTGTTTGAAACGGCTTTGGCCGCTACAATGAACGAGTTAGACTTGGCTTTTTCTCTAAAAGAGGAACAGAAGTTTTTGCTGTTTTGCCGACCGGATACGGCAAGAGTCTAATCTACCAGTTAGCTCCGCTGGTAGCTAAGCTCTGGATACGTCACCCCGTGTATTGTTTTGATTGGTCGTAGTGTTATCCAATTGCATGCAGTGATATTTTCAAATGCATGCTTGGTGCCGCCCCTTGAGTTGGGCCATTTGCATTACTCATAGCCAGACCCTAAATCTTTCATTGTGCTCTTTCTACCACTAGATGGCACAGAAAGTGTCCACGAACAAGGACAACAGGTCTGAGTTAAGTAGAATGAAGTATGAGGTCAGTTTTTAAGGTATACTGTTTTATGAAAACAGACTGTTTTCATACCGTGGGCTTTTGTTTATCTGATGTAAAAATGTAACCAGATGGAGAATCCCACCTTTGTGTCATTTCTGTATTCTATTTCATTTTCATCACAAAAGTTACATTTATAAACACACTAATAAACATGCACAGCTCAAAACAAACCACAGTCACATATTTTGGCCTTGTAAAGTGATAATTGACTTCTGGGAAAAATCTAGTGAAAAAAATGTCCAATATCTTTGGCATTTCTTTAGATAAAAACCCACTAGTCCTGTTACTTGGAAAAATACCACAAGAGATTGATGAGAAAGATTCTCACTTGTTTTTAATAATGTGGGTAGCAGTGGCATACCTTCACATCCTCTAAACTATTATAAGCACAAAACAAATTCAAGGATATTTGACAAAGCAGGTCAGGATATGAGAGGATGTGGGACAGATACGCAGCAACAAAGCAAGTTTTTAGGTCAGGTAGTTTCTCAGTTTGAACTTTTTTACTTAGTGTTGTTTATTGCAGGACCCAGAGCACTGGAGAATGTGAGAGGGCACAAATCATCTATTTTAAATAATAAATAATAATCCCCTTAGCTTCACTGTCATCAAATGCAATGTTGAACACATATGTAGTCATTATGTTAAGAGACTGTAACTCAGTCACTCATAATTTAATTAATTAAGAGAGGAAAACTATTTAACTCAATTATGGCATTTGGTGAAATTAATTTAAAACATGCTACAAAATCAAGCACTGGGTTTATAGCACAGTTGACGAAATTGTGGACAAACTAGTGAGTGATTCATTGCCAAGTAAAGACAATAGACAATCTTTGGTGTGAATCCGAAAATCTCGCACATGCGCGTGACCACAGTAATTTTTTTTAATGATATTTATTTTATTCAGTCATCGAATTGTTCCCATCAGTTACTACCATACTTTTTAAAACTAATATTTTTTTCCCATTTCAGTAAAATTTCCTAAATTACTAAATTACGCAAGGGCTCAAAGGAACAAATAAAGGTTGTTTCGTTTTTTCAGAGCTCACTTACACATAACATCGGACAATGGCAGTAAAAATTAAGTTTTTTTTGTGTTAACAGACGTGAAACGCCGCTCTTGATGTTTTAAACAACGCTTTAGCGGTACTTATAGTGGGTCTGAAACGTGGCTTTAAAGCGAAAAAGGAAGTACGGGATTGTACTCCCTCAGTGTTACATTCGTTTTTGGTTTTATAAAGTCAACGATCAACAATTTAAATCTAAATTAACGAAATAACCACTTATTTCACGCAAAATTTGTTGTTTGTTATATATTTCGGTTAAATAACTATATTATTTCTAATTTATTAAATTATTGGACTTAATTTCTGTGCGTATCTGCCAAGATAATAATCCTCCCGCTTCTTCCGGTCGGAACCGGAAGCTGCCTTTCGTTGTTTACATTCTTTGAAGGGTCTGGTCTAGCTAACAGGCGAACAAAAACGCTAGCAGCATTTCCAAAATGACGGGTAACAGCTGATCGGCTTTATGTATTTATAATATTTATTATCTGTGTTGTCTCTGTGTTGTTGTCCGGGACATGGCCTCAGCTCGCTGCCACTGCTGGCTCTGGGTAACGGTGCCGCTCGTCCTGCTGCGGTGGCCGGGGCTGCTGGTCGCGGCGGAGCAGGTCGCTCTGGTGGAGGTCTTCCTCGAGCAGCGGCCCGGTGTCAGCGCTCTGCTCCAGGGGGAGGTGGTGGAGTCCGGCAAGGGAAGCAGGAGCTCGGAGCACCTGGAGGAGGAGCGAGAGGAGCTGGAGGGAGAGCTGGTCCTGGTGAGTCGGTAGGGATTGCATCTTGTTGTGGACCTTTAATAAAAGGGCAAATTTGGGTCAACACTGGGAGATGTGACTATTATGTTTGTTTGTTTGTAACAATAGATGAATCATGTAGTCTGTAAAAGGCAAAATGGCAGAAAAATATGAAACCAGAGCCCACTGTAATGGCCTTTATTTTTTTATATCAAATATAATAATATATCCAATTATAATTGTCAAAACTATTCAACAACGTGTTATAACCCCATGAAATTAAAATATACACATTCATGTCAAACATTTCAGAGAAAAACTGTACAAATGTCTCAGTAAATGTACATCTCTGCATGGGAAAATAATTATACACATTAAGAAAGTAAACAGGTATATGAGATATAATAGAATTAAAATAATATAGTGTGATTTTTCAGTGAAATATCTAATAATTTCACGGTGTATTTACCAGCTGACATCATTGTAAGCAGCAGGCATACTGCCATTTTCAAGTTTGAAATAGTTTTTGATTTAATGGAGTGAATCGAAGAGGTTTTGTTTGAAATTAAATTAATTTTAGTCCACCTGAAACCTCCTCACGCTCTTAAGTCTCTATTTTCTTTGATTTTTCTTCTCTTCAGAGATTATTTTTATTTGTTACTAATTTTTGTTGAATGCTTTGTTTCTGTTTATATATGTCAGGGATCGACCGATATGTTTTTTTCAGAGCCGATGCCGATACTGATTATTATGAAACAGAGATACCAATAGCCGATATTTACAACAGATATATGTCTGCCGAAAAAGTCATAGTCACACACAAACACAAATTCAGAGACTGTAATGGTCAGGACTAAACAGTAGCAGGCTATTATATCAGCAAAAACAGTAACTGAGGAAACGCTATCATGAGTAAGGAAACTCCAGAGGCAGGATAAAAACTCAGAATAAAGAACGAAGATCTTTAAATAAATAGGAAAATAAATAAATAAATAAATAAGTAACCAAGTTGAAGAATATGCCAGCTAAATAAAAACAGATTAATAAAAAATAAACAAATACACAATAATCATAAATACAAAATTTAAAAAAAATGAAGTGAAAAACAATTAAAAAAAAATAATAAAATAAAATAAAGGAGAACTCAATTAAAAGCCAGGCTAAAAAGGAAGGTCTTGAGTTTGCTTTTAAGAGCCTAGAGTGGTACGTGCAGGCAGTGAGAAGCACGCCAGGGGCAAAACAGCACAGCTAAGGAAAACAAAACTGTATATCGGCATATCCGTGGAAATAAATCACTGATACGATAACCCTTAAAATTCATAATATCGGCCAATTATCAAATGATATTTCTGTTGTACAGCCAAACCTGTAAAATTATAAAATCTGTGGAGTCTGTCTATACGTGTCTGTTGTTTGGTCTGTCTTGTCCAATCTCGTCTGTCTCGTCCATTTGTCTATCAGCCCGTGTTCCTTACTCTGATGGTCATGTCGCTGAGTAACACGATACATAAGCAGGTGCGGGGTGGGGGGCTTGGGCGACTAAATCTGTTCTTTTTTTGTTTTGTTTTGGATTTGTTTTACGTTTTTTGTTTGTCTGCTTACACCTTGTCTTGGTTTCGGAGTGGTGATGCCTGCCTGTAAATGCACCAATTGAATAAAGGGGGAAAATAAATAAATAAACAAAACCACTTTTAAAAAATGAAATGAAGGCCACATGTGGATGAGAAGCTTTAAATAAGCATGCCTCTTGCCTCTGAGCGAGGCAGTTTTCAGCACAAATGTTCAGCCTGTTTTCTGTCCCCAGGTTCAGAGCGAGGAGACACAGCTGAGCGGAGGAAAAGGCGACGATGACACCAAAGAGCAGGAGCCATGGATCGGGGTGGTGCCTGTGGAGATGGACGACAGCAAGGCCTCCACTGGAAACCAGGAGTCCTTCGCTGATGCGATGGTCAATAAAGTAAGAGGTTCAGTTTGCTCTGAATCTATGGTGAATTTTGTTCACGCTGACATATTTAACATGTATCCTCTTTGTTTAAGATGAAGCGAGCGCTGGTCCTCGGAGCGTCTGCGCTGATCATTTTGGCTCTCAACCAAAACACTGTCAGTGAGGTAAAGTGTGCATTATATTGATTTTGGCTGGAAACATTATTTGGGAAAACGCCAGAAACCTGGCTGTAAAAATGAAGCTTAAAAGACAATTTGTGCGGGTGATTTTATTAACCTACAATCCTGCCTCTTCCTGTTGCAGATGGATCTGTCTCAGGTGCTGTCCAAGCCCATCATAGTGATCCAGACGTCTGAAAATGTCACCAAGCTGATCGGCGCTCTGCTCAGGTACAGAACACGTTATTATTTATCACTGCTGACATGGAAACTGATATTTTCAAATGCACCTTTTCCTCATGTCACTGATAAAAAGCAACAACACACAGTTTCTGGTTTAATGAATCAGATAAGTCAGTGTCATGTGTCACGTGTTTCCTCAGTGAGAAGCTGTGGGCAGAGATCACACAGTGCTTTGACATGCAGACTAGTAATTCAGCTACAGTCAGTTTAAGGCAACATTAATGCTCCAGCTGTTCACTGAGCATGCATTTTTCCTGGGAACTATTTATTTTATTGCACATGTAATGTGTGTTTGGAAACATACACTTGAATGTGTAGTATTATGTAAATACTTGGTCTAATATTCCAATAATGGAGCATCAGGTAATCAGAGCAAAATGTAGCCCCAGATTGGCTGTTACTTACCAAATTAAATCATGACTAGTAAAGTTTAGTTTAATTTCCTAAATGCGTAAATGTTTGTTTTAAGGAAGGCTTATCTTGTTGGCTCGTTTCTCACTTGCAAAGATCAGGGGACGATGTCTGTCTTTTGCAGGCTAGAAGCTGAATTTGTATGTGTACTGTATAAACAGTGTATATAGTGGTGGTGTTTCCAGAACAAAGATGTTGTGTTGTCACCAGTATTGAACATTGTGTCAAATGATAAACAGCAGTAATTCTAAGCCAAAATCAGAGTAATCATAACTTCAGTCAGTGTGTCGTTAATCTAATAACTGTTTCCACTGCACAACTTAGTCTGATTTTTATATCTTTTTATACACTTTGAGGGAATTTCTTCAAATTTGGCACAAATGTCAACGTGAACTCAACAATGAACTGATTGGATTTTGGTGGTCAAAGGTCACAGTGACCTCACAACACATGTTTTTGGCCACAGCTTGAGAATTCATAAGCTAACTATGACAAAACTTCACACAAATGTCTAACAGGATAAAATGATCAAGTGATGACATTTTATCTCCAAAAGGTCAAAGGTCAGCTTTACTGTGACATCACAATGTTCTGCATAAACCCCTTTTCTGGCCATTATTCAGTGTCATATCTCAGGAAAACAATGGGAGACATTTGGTCAGATATCGAACTGGTGACACTAATCTTGGGTGTCGAAACTGTGCTGATTACACAGATCAGGGGGAGGCATCCTGCGGCTCTGGTTATCTGAAAATAATAACAGTAATGTTGGAGGCCTAAAGGGATTATTGCATTCTACAACTGTAAAAATGTGCAGCCTGTACATTGATTTAAAAAACATTTCATTAGCTAAAATGTGCATCATACGTCTACGATCTGGTGCTTTTCCTCTAGATTTTGCAGAACTTTATAAGCAGAGGCTGGAGTCTCTTTAGCGAGGCTAGCTATAGATTCCAAATCCAAAAAAGACAAAGTCTCGGAGGAGAATAGAGGATTTAATAGTGTGTGGATAGATTCATTTGCTTTCACCACCAATGCTGCAAAGTTAAAGTACTAGGTTGGTGGCACTGGGTTGGTTGAAGGTGGCAGTGCTGTTTGGGCTGAAAAAGCCATGCGTAAGTAAGGTGTGCTAGGAAAGGTAATGTCAGAACTGCTTCTACCTGGAGCTTGCATAAACGGAGCCTGGGTTTGTTGAAGGTGGTGGTGCTGTTTGGGCTGAGAAAGCCATGTGTAAGTAAGGTAAAGGAGGTTGTTGGGTTGGTGTGGGGAGCAATAAGACCTGGCATTAGGGGAGTGTCTCTGGGACGCCAGAGATCACTGTCTAGCCTCCTGGAGGTGTCGTGGGACCAACTAGATGAAACACCAGTGAAAGGAGGTTCCCACCTGATGACCCCAAAGACATGTTAGTTATCACTGCTCACTGGTCTGTATAGTTAAGCCTTGCCATAACAGCTTATCATAGGGTTAGGAGGTTATTCACTGAGTGCTGATCCTTTCTCTAGAGCACAAACTTCTTGTGTTTATTTGAATAATTATAACTGCCCACTGCAGAGGAGCCTACTTGTAGTAAAGCACATAAATTAATGCTTATTAAGACTGTTGATTTAGACTTAATAGGCCGTCACCTTTATTCAAATATGTTTTGCAGCTCCAGACAGATTTTTGTTTCTTTTTTTGGCCAATAATGCTCTTTTAATCGTAAAAGTTGCCAACCCCTGATACAGATCTTCTGTGCTGTCGGGTTTTTGATGTGTGTGAAGCATCCGTGTTTTTGTAACGTCTTTGCAGCAACATCCATATTTAAAGAATGGTCTACTGTCATGGCCACAACTTTGTGTTCTGTCCTGTTCCTCTGATACTCCACCCCAAGCTCATTGGTTTTGCTGATACTGAGCTTTGAGTGATTGTAATAAGATGTTTCCTGTCGTCGAACACTAGCTTTCATCCAAGATCAAGATCAAGATCAAGATTAACTTTAGTGGGCAATCTGTCTTTAGCTCTACACCCATACTGCAACCATAAAAATACAACATACAACATAGTGCATAGACAAATCCACATTATAGACCAAACGTAGCAATACCTGAAAGTAAAAGACACAAAAAGATATATAAATAAATAACACGACACGTTAAAAACAAATCTGTTCGATCTGAAACGAGGTACTCTAACCTCCTACCAGAGGGCAGCAGCTCTATGACACATTCATGGATTATCAAAGAAAGAAAACATGTAAGCTCATGTCAATGCTACCATAATCTGTTTATTCACAGTGGCCATGTTAGTGTGTGTAAATGTAATGACTGTGGATCTTTATTTGCACTAAATGACAGTCCTCTCTCTTCAGGGGTCTTCAGGCGACGGCAAAAATCACATACAAGACGATCCTGCAGGACAACCTGGTGAGCTCCTCAGTCTATCAGCTGACAGTGTGTTTCTCAGTTGTTAGCACCCTCCAGTGGTGAGTGAACAGGTGACAGGCTGAGCTGACAGTGAGCGCATGCTGCTGTGTGTTCGGGCAGGGAGCCACGCTCACGCTGTGGTCCAGCTGCGGTCGATCGAGAGGAGGTCGCTATGGAGAGTGGCAGGGGGTCATCTGCACGGGAGAGACCAACTCTCAGGTTCAGGTGGGGGAGCTCAACCAACACCACTTCTAGTTGTCCATTTATTTAATGCACAACAATTATAAAGAAGCAGTCACTGGCAATGACAAGTTTGACAAGTCTCAGACACAAAAACAAGGAATAAAATATGACATTAACTAACGTAAATTAGGTAGTAATTGCAAATGAATGAAACAGGATGTAAACAGGAATGAAGAAAATGTATATGCATAATGATAGATAGACACACAGTGATGTAAACTGTCGTAAAACAGGAAAAAATGTATATAGAAATTAAAGTGACGGAAGTTGAGGAGGAGCTTGAGACAAGGCAGCAAGCCTCAACGCCATCTTACTCCACCATCAGCCTTGTTAACATATTTCCTTAAAGGTACTTCTAGGACTTCAAGGTCCAGTGTGTAGGAGTTCGGGGGATATATTGGCAGAAATGGAATATAATAAGTTTGTTTTCTTTAGTGTAAAATCATCCATCCATCTATTTTCAACTGCTTATCTGGGGCAGTGTCATGGGGCATCAGGCTGAGCAAAGCACTCCAGACGTCCCTCTCCCCAGCAACTCTTTCCAGCTCCTCCTGGGGGACCCCAAGGTGTTCGAGGCCAGATGAGATATGTAATCCCTCCAGTGTGTTCTGGGTCTGCCCGGGGCCTCCTACCAGTGAGAGGTGTCCGGAACACATCTAACAGTAGGCGCCCAGGCAGCATCCTGATCAGATGTCTGAACCACCTCAACTGACACCTTTCGAAGTGAAGGAGCAGCGGCTCTACTCCGAACTTCCTCCAGATGTCTGAGATCCTTACCCTATCTCTAAAGCTGAGCCCAGACACCCTACAGAGGAAACTCATTTCAGCCACTTGTATCCACGATCTCATTCTTCCTCCTTCTTCCTTAACCTCATGACCATAGGTGAGGGTTGGGACTTAGATGGACCAGTAAATTAAAAGCTTCGCCTTCCAGCTCAGCTCCGTCTACACCACGACGGTCAGGCACAGCGCTGGCATCACCGCAGAAGCCGCACCAAACTGCAGATCCATCTCACGCATCATTCTACCTTCACTCGTGAACAAGACCCCGAGATACTTGAACTCCCTCGCTTGGGGCAGTAACTCACTCCCAATCCAGAGAGGGCAATACACCTTTTTCCACCAGAGAACCATTTTTGTGTTTTGTTACCTTAGGATGAGCCGTTTATATCTATATAGGGAGAAGGTCCTTGTCAATGGAGATCGCTGTGTTTCTACAGTAGCCCAGAAAGGACAAACCAAACACTGGCTCTAGATTGGGTCATTCACATTTTTTCATCAAACAGCGTAGTTAGAAACCCCTCTGAGACAAGTAGCATCGGAAAAGCACTTGATTTTTTTAACGTGAAACTGCTTTATTCAGCGTTTTTACTGGTTTACATCACCTGGTCTGTTTCTTTTGGAGAGGAAACGACATCTGTGGATAATTCAGCTCCCAGTAAAAAAAACCCTGAACGGTAACTCTTACCTGGAGAAGTTTCAGCTGGCTGCAATGTGCAGTCCCCACCACTAGATGTCACTAAACCCCCCTAAATCGTACACCCTGGACCTTTAAGGACCTTCATAAAGGTCTGTTTATAGGTCTAAAAGTTATGTAGAGTCTTTTGAGGCTCCAGAGAGACCTGTGTGAAATCTAATGAACTCCACCAAGAGTCAGCGTTGGTTTGGTCTGTCTGGACTTTTTCTCAAAATAATCCTTTAGCTATAACCTTTCAAAACATTCACTATTATTATTCTAATTCTACTTGCAGTGTTTATTTTGATTAATGTAGCAATAAATAAGCTTTGAGAATCCTATTACAAAAACCAAGATATAAATCACATTATAAAAATACAATTTCCAGTGCAGATGTAGTTTCTGGTTCATAATCAGCAGCTCATTTGCATTTTCTCGCCCTCTCTATTTCTCAGAAACATATTCAGAGTCATGTTGTGCCACAGGCTGATAAACAGAGTGTTATTTAAATGAACTTTAAAGGAGCCAGATGATAAATTAATGTTGCTCTTCTCTGTGTATCTGCAGAAGTACCTGCAGCAGCTGTGGGACACTGTTCTCCTGGTGGCTCTGATCCTCAGCACCGGCGTCATCGTTCAGGCTCGCTGGCAGTACCAGGACCACCAGCTGAACGATGACTTGGAGGTAAACTCTGTCCGTACTGCTGATATTATCACAGGTCACACTGTGGTTTTCCAAGCAGTTTTACACTTGACAAATTTATCTTAAGATATTCTGTGCTTCAGATTTTTGTCCTGTTGGCCAATACATAGGACGATAAACAATAGTGGAAAGTAACAAAGTACATTTACTCGAGCACTGAACATCAGTACAGTTTTGACCACTTCTTTTTGGTTTGATTTACAGACCTTTAAAAACATTTTGATTAAAATATCACTCTAACAAAAGACTGGTATATTACTTTAAAAAAAATAATAATAATAATTCAATTATATAAATTATTATTATAACAAACACAAATTTAATTTTAGGTAGCCTACTTAAATAATAGAATTAGTTGCTTTTTTCGTCCACTAGAAATATTTTGCTGCACAGAAAAGAAAAAAAAAAGTAAAACAAAAAAAAAGGCTGAATTGAGATCAATAGACTGAAAAACAGATGTTGACAAAGTTTTCCTTTGGGGACATTATTTGCAGTTGAAAAGAGGTAATAAATTGCAGTATATTGTAATATATTTTATCGCAATACTCAGCATATCACAACAAGTTTAAAATCGCCATATTTGTTGCACATTTTAATTTATGTTAACATTATTTATATGTTATGAAACATTTTCTACAACTTTTATCATGGAAATCTGGAACACACATACTCCATGAAATGAATATATATTTAATAAACCTGAATTTAATAAAAATATATAAAACAGTTCTGAGGTAAATATTGTACTTTGAGTAACCTTGCAGATTCAGATTGGGTAAAAAATAAAAACATAAAACAACTAACATATTGTATTGTATAGTATTAGTGTATGTTAAGATAAGTCTGTGCTCCTTGGGGGAAATTTAAAAGCCACCCTGCAGTATATAAATTATTTGAAATGAGCCCCACCTTCACTAGCTGCAACTAATTATTATCCAATAATATAATATACATTATTCTGAAATTAACCATTTTGTTTGAGTACTGTTACTTCTGGGACTTTAAGTGTGCTGTGATGGTAAAACTTCTGCACTTTTACTCAAGTAAAATTTTGAATGCATGGCTTTTACACTTCTACAGAGTATTCTTACAATGTGGTGTTGTTGCCTGAGTTAACTTATAGCTGTTTTATCATAAATATGTTTTATTGGCCAAAATAATTATATTTTGCTGTTCTTGTTTTGGTAAACTTATATTTAATACCTACATTTGTGCACACAAATTATTATACATTATATAAATACACTGTAAAAAACTAATACACTATACACAAAAATATGAAATAAAAATACACTATAAATACACTATTTTCCTTAATGCAAAATTTTATTTACTCGAGGCACAGTGCAACAGTGCTACATATACAGTTACCTGAAGTGTTAGCTTGCAGATATTTTCTGTTAACACACTTGTCTTCTCATAGATTAACATATTTGAACTATGCATATCATGAGTTTGTTGTGATCTAAAGAGTGATTAAAGAAGCTCAGACACAGACATAAATGTTTATTTTACACCATAAGTCAAGGTTTCCATATATACTTAAAAGTGTTCACGCTTTGTGATACACTGTTGTTTCAGTGTTCAAACAGCAGTTAAGTTGTACAATGTGGACACACAGTGTCTTGTGTCCTTGTACAAAGGATGTGTTTTGTCCTTGTTTAGGTAACATGTGGTGTGATGTCCTGCTGTGTTGTCTTCTTCAGCTCTTTCCTAAACAGGATGTCCTGAAGAGAATGTCGTCCTTGAAGACCAAAACATATCGTCAGCCCAAACCGTGGTGTGACCCGTCCCAGTCAGGGGAAACAGACAACTGTGCCGTCTGTCTGGAGCCATTCAACAACAACCAGGTCAGCCAGCACTCCTACGTACATACACTGATACAGACTTAGCTGCGTTGTCTCTGTGGCTGAATTCATCCAGGCAAGTGGAGAAGTGGGTTTATAATGTGAAAAATACTCTTCATACACCTTTGTATTCTGCCACTGGTTTGGCTTTTAGGGTTATAAAAATGTTGAGCCATACAGGCTATGTGCAGGTCATGTGATTCTGCAGTGAGATGATATAAACTGTTGGTGTGTCATGTGTTGTGGTCTCAGTGTTTGCGGGTACTGCCGTGTCTCCATGAGTACCACAGAGATTGTGTGGACCCCTGGCTGCTGCTGCATCACACCTGTCCGCTGTGCAAACGCAGCATCCTCGGTGAGTTCAGTTACACAACACCATCTGTAGATGCTTGTCTGATGTAGGTTTTTAAAGAGTAAATGAACACCAGACTGACAGGCAATCAGTTTCAACAGAAATACACTCTTTTTCACCTGTAACCACACCCACTGGTGATGTCACAGTGTCCAGAAGTACATCTGTACATCACTGCAACAAGGCAAAACATGAAACATACTATACTATGACTTTTTTTCATGGTTTTCAACGACATACTATACTATGACTTTTTTTCATGGTTTTCAACGACATACTATACTATGACTTTTTTT